>NW_027362809.1:2160000-2335000 GCF_046119375.1 Phyllobates terribilis | reverse complement strand
TTTTTAATACAAACTTTTTTGTCTTTACAGCTCCTTTAAAGGGAATCTGTCATCAGGTTTTTGCCACCTAATCTGAGAGCAGCATAATGTAGGGTTAGAGGCACTGATTCCAGTAATGTGTCACTTACTGGGCTGCTTAGTGTTGTTTTGATAAAATCATTGATTTGTCAGAAGGTAATTATCACTAGATGACTAGTAAGTTCTGTAGGACCCCACCCCCATCACTGATCAGTAGATTTCTGTGTACACTGAGCATGGGCAGAAAGCTGCCAATCAGTGGTGTGGGTGGGGCTATACAGAGCGCAGCATTCAGAGAGCTGCTAGATCTGCAGCAGATAAAACGGTGATTTTCTCAAAATGACAACAAGCAGCTGAAAAAGTGACACATCGCTGGAATCAGGGTATCTGCCCCAATATTGTGCTGCTCTCAGATGAGGCTGCACAATTAATATTATGCCAAATTAATTTCCCGTGAACTATCACATGATCTATCACAGGGGATCATGTGACATGTGACGTGATAAATCAGGTGTGTGGAGGGGGCCCTTGCTACTCTTAATCCACCCCTGAGTGAGACTAATACTGTACAACCAAATTGGCTCAGCACAAAAGGTTTCTTCAGATGTGGAGCCAATCGTGCAAAGCGTGTCTACACGCGGTTAAAACAGATAGTATTATGTCCTTAAGTAATGATAGAGAATATAAAATTCATGATTTCCTCAATTGTAATTCATCAGGGGAGTCCCTGTGGATTTTCACATTGGATACCACAGGGGTTAAATTCAAGACAGGATCTGATACTGCAGTATTAAGAAATATAATTCTGCATTTATTTCCATGCATGTACAGTGGGTACGGAAAGTATTCAGACCCCTTTACATTTTTCACTCTTTGTTTCATTGCAGCCATTTGGTAAATTCTAAAAAGTTCATTTTTTTCTCATTAAAGTCCACTCTGCACCCCATCTTGTCTGAAAGAAAACAGAAATGAAGAAATTTTTGCAAAATTTAATAAAAAAGAAAAACTGAAATATCACACGGGCATAAGTATTCAGACCCTTTGCTCAGTATTGAGTAGAAGCACCCTTTTGGGCTAGTACAGCCATGAGTCTTCTTGGAAATGATGCAACAAGTTTTTCACACCTGCATTTTGGGATCCTCTGCCATTCATCCTTGCAGATCCTCTCCAGTTCCATCAGGATGAATGGTAAACGTTGGTGGACAGCCATTTTCAGGTCTCTCCAAAGATGCTCAATTGGGTTTAGGTCAGGGCTCTGGCTGGGCCAGTCAAGAATGGTCACATAGTTGTTCTGAAGCCACTCCTTTGTTATTTTAGCTGTGTGCTTAGGGTCATTGTCTTGTTGGAAGGTGAACCTTTGGCCAAGTCTGAGGTGCAGAGCACTCTGGAAGAGGTTTTCATCCAGGATATCTCTGTACTTGGCCGCATTCATGTTTCCTTCAATTGCAACCAGTCGTCCTGTCCCTGCAGCTGAAAAACACACCCATAGCATGATACTGCTGTTATGATCTGCTACAAGAACTAAGGAAAGAGAGGAAATCTGTCCATACAATAGGACTAAGCTGATTCCTTACGATGCAGCGGGCAACCTGTTCCTTGTAAACAGACCCGCCTATGTCCGCGGCTAATCTGAACACAGACCTATAGATTAAAGGGAGGGGTCCCTAAAAGAACTAAGGACTGGGACAAAACTGGACACCTCCTGGCAGAAGTAGTAGCAGAAGAAGACAAACAGACAAAAGTACTTAGTGGTCCAAGGACCAAACAAACTAGAGAGATACAGTAGGTACAAAGCACCTGGCTAGATTAAGAGTCAAAGTAACACTGAAGCCCAGCAAAGCCTGAAGGGCGGAGCTGGAATAAATAGGCAGAAGGTCACATGACCACAAAATAGAAAAAACTAACAGGAGGGTTCTAACAACTGCCACCACCATGTTTCACTGTTGGGATTGTATTAGGCAGGTGATGAGCAGTGCCTGGTTTTCTCCACACATACCACTTAGAATTATCACCAAAAAGTTCTATCTTCGTCTCATCAGACCAGAGAATCTTACTTCTCATAGTCTGGGAGTCCTTCATGTGTTTTTGAGCAAACTCTATGTGGGCTTTCATATGAGGAGAGGCTTCCATCTGGCCACTCTGCCATAAAGGCCCAACTGGGGAAGGGCTGCAGTGATAGTTGACTTTGTGGAACTTTCTCCCATCTCCCTACTGCATCTCTGGAGCTCAGCCACAGTGATCTTGGGGTTCTTCTTTACCTCTCTCACCAAGGCTCTTCTCCCACGATTGCTCAGTTTGGCTGGACGGCCAGGTCTAGGAAGACTTCTGGTGGTCCCAAACTTCTTCCATTTAAGGATTATGGAGGCCACTGTGCTCTTATGAACCTTGGGTAATGCAGAAATTCTTTTATAACCTTGGCTAGATCTGTGCCTTGCCACAATTCGGTCTCTGAGCTCCTTGGGCAGTTCGTTTGAGCTCATGATTCTCATTTGGTCTGACATGTAGTGTGAGCTGTGGGGTCTTATATAGACAGGTGTGTGCCTTTCCAAATCAAGTCCTATCAGTTTAATTAAACACATTTGGACTCCATTGAAGGAGTAGAACCATCTCAAGGAGGATCACAAGGAAATGGACAGCATGTGACTTAAATATGAGTGTCTGAGCAAAGGATCTGAATACTTATGACCATGTGATATTTCAGTTTTTCTTTTTTAATAAATTTGCAAAAAAATTCTATATTGCTGTTTTTTTCAGTCAAGATGGGGTGCGGAGTGTACTTTAATGAGAAAAAAATGAACTTTTTAGAATTTATCAAATGGCTGCAATGAAACAAAGAGTGAAAAATTTAAAGGAGTCTGAATACTTTCCGTACTCACTGTATGTATCTATATAAACTGCTCCAAAAATAAAGGGAACACTTAAAACAACAGAATATAACTCCAAGTAAATCAAACTTCTGTGAAATCAAACTGTCCACTTAGGAAGCAACACTGATTGACAATCAATTTCACATGCTGTTGTGCAAATGGAATAGACAATAGATGGAAATTATTGGCAATTATCAAGACACCCTCAATAAAGGAGTGGTTCTGCAGGTGGGGACCACAGACCACATCTCAGTACCAATGCTTTCTGGCTGATGTTTTGGTCACTTTTGAATGTTGGTTGTGCTTTCACACTCGTGGTAGCATGAGACAGACTCTACAACCCACAGAAGTTGCTCAGATATTGCAGCTCATCCAGGATGGCACATCAATGCGAGCTGTGGCAAGAAGGTTGGCTGTGTCCAGAGGCTGGAGGCGCTACCAGGAGACAGGCCAGTACACCAGGAGATGTGGAGGGGGCCGTAGGAGGGCAACAACCCAGCAGCAGGACCGCTACCTCCGCCTTTGTGAAAGGAGGAACAGGAGGAGCACTGCCAGAGCCCTGCAAAATGACCTCCACCAGGCCACAAATGTGCATGTGTCTGCACAAATGGTTAGATACCAACTCCATGAGGGTGGTATGAGGGCCCGACGTCCACAGATAGGGGTTGTGCTCACAGCCCAACACCATGCAGGACGCTTGGCATTTGCCACAGAACACCAGGATTGGCAAAGTTGCCACTCGCGCCCTGTGCTCTTCGTAGATGAAAGCAGGTTCACACTGAGCACATGTGACAGACGTGACAGAGTCTGGAGACGCCGTGGAGAGCGACATCCTTCAGCATGACCGGTTTGGCAGTGGGTGAGTAATGGTGTGGGGTGGCATTTCTTTGGAGTGCCGCACAGCCCTCCATGTGCTCGCCAGAGGTAGCCTGACTTCCATTAGGTACCGAGATGAGATCCTCAGACCCCCTGTGAGACCATATGCTGGTGCGGTTGGCCCTGGGTTCCTCCTAATGCAGGACAATGCCAGACCTCATGTGGCTGGAGTGTGTCAGCAGTTCCTGCAAGATGAAGGCATTGAAGCTATGGACTGGCCCGCCCGTTCCCCAGACCTGAATCCGATTGAGCACATCTGGGACATCATGTCTCGCTCCATCCGCCAACGTCACGTTGCACCACAGACTTTCCAGGAGTAGGCGGATGCTTTAGTCCAGGTCTGGGAGGAGATCCCACAGGAGACCATCAGCAACCTCATCAGGAGCATGCCCAGGCGTTGTAGGGAGGTCATACAGGCACGTGGATATATATATATATATATATATATATATAAATATATATATATATATATATATATATATATATGCCTTTTTGTCACTCTAGTAGTAGGGCCATAATTAAGACATGATTTGTTGAAACGCGTAGGTCTGTAAGCTATGATAGTTGCACATTTGCTGTATTCTTTGTGGAGCAGTGTTTTATATGGCTAATAAAAGCTAAGTTTTAATATTTTTTCTACTAAACAAACCTTTACGCTGGATCATTTGCACTTTTCCCTTGTCTGACTACACTTACGTTTCGCCCTGGTACCACTTATCTGCATCTCCAGAAGTTTCCCATTTCTCTATTATACTCTTCAAATTACTTTTTGAGACTTTCTCCTCCTGTTGTTGCACATATTTTTTTTCCCTTCATCTGCACAGGTATCATTAATCTATCAACTATAATGGCCGTACCAGGTTCTGCAGGTCCTGTATCCCGTACACATGACGTGGGCAGTGCACGGCATGCCGCTAGTTTATATTCTGAGTGCTCTTATATACGGTGGTAGTTTTACACAATGTTGAGCCTGTGATCTGCAGAGTGAAATGTCTGACTGCTAGAACAGAAGTATACGGCAGATTCTACAGCATGGATACATAAAGGACGTCCTGGGGGAATATACCTCCCTCCAACACTCGTCCAGTCCCTGCCTCACACTAGAGACATTTATAATAACTCCAGGACTATGGAGCTGGTCATTTTCTCATAATCTGTGGCCATTATTAGTGATCTCGCATTGTACGGTAATATCACCCTGGAGGTTGTGATGTATTTAGTGTAATAGCGCCATCTAGAATATACAGTATATATCAGGCGATACCATGCTTTCTATAGTTAGTCGTCTTATGTGCCCTCTATAGCTATCTATTATACTTTATATTTCTTTATAATAATTTATAATAAATTACTCGATAGTTTTACAGCTTTATGATGTTTATTAATCTGCTGTAATTATAAAAGAAAGTCCAACCTTACAGTGGACACAGGTGGAAGTGTCCTCCATGATGGTGTAGGCTGAGGTGGAGCAAGTATATAGTCAGTGGGGGATCAAGATGACCAGTATTCCCCAGGGTTCCTTGTTATCAGGGAGGGACCCGGTGTATGCAATCAAAAGATCTTATCCTCTGACCGGCTGTGTGCCATCAACAGGTAATGATCCTCTGTCCGGCTGTGTGCCATCAACAGGTAATGACCATCCGGCAGTGCGACATCAACTGGTCATCACCCTCCAGCTGTGTGCCATCAACAGGTAATGACCATCCGGCAGTGCGCCATCAACAGGTAATGACCCTCTGGCTATGGCCATCAATAGGTCATCACCCTCCGGCTATGTGCCATCAACAGATAATGACCATCCGGCAGTGCGCCATGAACAGGTAATGACCATCTGGCTGTGTGCCATTAACAGGTAATGATCCTCTGTCCGGCTGTGTGCCATCAACAGGTAATGACCCTCTGGCTATGGCCATCAATAGGTCATCACCCTCCGGCTGTGTGACATCAAATGTTTTTATCTTCTGTCCAGTTTTGTGCCATCAAGAGGTAATGACCCTCCAGCTGTGGGCCATCAACAGGTCATCACCCTTCGGCATTTAGGCTTCTTGTCTTCTGTAAGATGCGATTCTTGAGTCTCCTGATGTTAAAAAATATTTAAAAAATCACCGATTAAACTAATAATCTATCTAGTACATAAGCATCACAATTTATAATCTATCTAGTGCATAAGTATGACAATTTAGCTCACAGAACATACACTATGCTAAAACATTAGACCCTACAAGCAGAAATTTGCTAAACTAACATAAATATAACTGACAAATCTGTAGAAAAATCTCTACCAATGGCACAACTCTCTTCACATCAACCTGTAACCATAGTAGATGAGAAATAGAGGACAATGCTCATAGTCAGTTATCAACAATTCGGCATGGGGCATCCCACCAGAGACATTATAATATCTAGTAGATTATAGATAGCAATAGAATTTACCAACAAGCACATAGTACGCCAAACTCAAGTACATAGTATGCCAAACCTCGACACGTTTTCCTAAAATAGGTTCACCAGAAGCACATACTAGACAGTGATACTTAGCAAAGCGTTCATAGATATATGCGCCATATGATAAGGTGCTAAAGTGCAAGTGTGTGACAAAATATCCATTCGATTTCAGGTGCAATGCTGCATTGTATGTAGTAAGATGGTGCCCATCAGACAGCATGTATAGGACTAACCTGTGCTGAAAACACGAGCAATGGGAAAGTTCAAGCAGTTGCCTTCTCAATCTTCCTCGCCTCTAAGACATCTAAGGAAACATCTTCTCCTCTTGATTTTGGGTGGAGGTGTTGTAGGCATTTCAGGCTCTGGCATTCTAGGTTCTGACATACTAGGTTCTGACATGGTAGATTCTGGTGTTCTAGGTTCTGGTGCTCTTGGCTCTGGAATTCTGGGTTGTTGGCTTCTCTGAAAAATCAGTAACTTCTCTTTATGCTCCGTGGAACTTCGAGCTATTCTTCCTATATTGTTGTGAGGGATCGTTCTGACCCAGACAATATCACTGAACGCCACTTTATAGTTGCAACTAGGAACCTTTTTCGCATCCTGCGGTGCAGGAGCCATGGATGGAGTAGAACATTTGCCATTGGGCAGGACAGGTGTTCTCCTGGAGTCTTGCTCCTGAATCTGAGGGATGCAAATCGGCTCCTTACAAGCACTTTGTTCCTTCAGAATGGTTTTGTTCTCATGAGTTTCCTGATTGTTTCACCAGGTTCAGACATTGCCCACTTGCTCAGGACAAGACTTAAGGCCAAATACTCTAGTATTGTCAGTAGTGTCATCACCGCAACAAAAACTGCGTCACAGAAGAGCTAAAGAGGAAGATTGATGGAAGCTTGATAGGTGCTTCTCCTGAGATCCACGGGTAGTGGGTCATCCTATAATAAAGAAAAAAAACATAATAAAGTCCTGTATATTTTATACCCAATCCAGTCAAACAGAGAGCCCTTGTTATTATACAGTGATGGATATGACGCGCCCCCTGGGCCAGTGTTATTTGGGGGATACCCGGAGCCGGATCAGATGGGGGTTGTAGTCTCCGAGTGGCGGTGACCCGGTCCGTGCCCAGGGTGTCAAGCTCAGTGTGTGGCAGTCCTTATAGATGTTACTAGATGTTCTTTTATGTCGACTACGCCACCCGTTGAATTGCGGTCAATACGGCCGCCGCTGCAGCAGGGTCCGCTGAGGCTGGTGATGTGTGTGCAGCTCAGGTAGTATAACCCCCAACGGGAGGGGTATAGCCTCAGGGGGTCAGTTGTAGAGGGTGGTGGTTGTGGTGGTGCAGTGAGAGTGGTAATAAGACTCCGAGTCGGGCTGTGCAGTTCAGGGTTTTACTTACTGCTTTTGTGTTGGTCACTCCGGCCTTGAGTGACCGCCCGAGCCGTGCTGCGTCCACCAGGTCCTGGACTCGGCCAACCCCCAGGTGATTCTGGAGCGTGATCCTGAGCTCCCTTTCTGACGTTCCTTCTCTCTCTCTCTTTCTCTTGGCCTTGGAGCTGGCTGAGCTGCTCTGCTTCTCTGACTCAACTCTGACAGACTGACCAAACCTCTACAAAAGACCCTGTTCTAAGATGGTTCCCACCTTATATACTCCCTCTATGTGTGAGCTCAGGTGACCAGCACCCAATGAGCTCCTAGCATTACCCAGACTGCTCCCCCTATCTGCCCCTACACTACTGGGATGTTCCACCCCCCTCCCACTCCAGCCAGGGACAGACACTGTCGTACCTGCACATTTCTCTAGTGGGAGTACCATTGGTCTGTCCCCCGGAAATGGGATGTATGTAGTGCATGCAGCCTACTGAGCTCAGTTCCACACTCCATCCTTACCCGGGAGTGGAATACCACACCTCTGGCTTGAGGTGCAATACCCCTGTAGCAGCCGAATCCTCAGGGTGCTACATTCCCCCCTGGTAAATCACAGCACGTCCTCGGGCTGTAAGATACAAAAACATCCAAAACATACAATTTTTTTTTTCATAAACATCAACATATAAACATATAAAACATCATATATATCATCAGCAGCAATAAACTCTTCATATAAAACTTTTCATAAATAACATTCTTGTAAACACTCTTGCTCCTCCGGCCACGGTGCAACTTGTGACCGGGAAAAGCGCGACAGTCTCTTAAAGAAAATGGTTTCCTATAAAACCGGTAGGGGGCGCCTTAGGAAGCGCAACTATATACAATGGGAGGTATGGCCGCTCTCAGTCCTCGGCCAGGTATTAGAAACTAGGGACACACGGGCATCAGTTCACACTTTGTCCCAACGGGGAACATATTTTAAATAAGTAACAGTTCTTAGTACCCCGACGGGCAACTTTATACAGTCTCTCTCTACCGTACTTCAACGACGGCGTCCTCCTGCTCTTTCTTGTTGGTTGGTTTCAGTTTCAGACCCGTCCGGGTCCTCTTGCTCCTCCTCACACCGCAGCTCCTCCTCCGTCAGGCGATGCACATGGAGGGCGTAGGGTCCTTTGGCACACTTGTGCCGGGTGAAGGTGACCTCGTCCCCTACATACAGGTCACGACCTCTGTGTCCCTCCGGCAGATGGCTTTCTACGTCTCTGCGGGTCACAAAGGCGTCGCCGGGGGTATGATGGTCTCTAATGAAGCCCCACCCATGCTGCATGTTGAATTTTATCACAGTCCCGGTGGAAGGGGGACCATGAGCTGCACGGGGATTCCTCCTGGTCCGGCTCTTCTGCTCCGCGCTTCTTATCTGCATCTGCTGTTCCCGGACCCGCCTCTCTCTCCGCTCCCTCTCGAAGACCTCGAGCTGCTGCCGGCAGCACTCTGCACGCTCCGCTGCGGCCGCCCGAGTCTCCTGAGTGAACCCCATGAGGTCTTTTCCAGTGGGGTCCCACTCAAACTGTGCCTCCTCCAGCGGGGGCGAGGTCCTCTTTACAGGCTTCGGAGCCGGAATCAGGGGCTCGCACATGGGCCTTGCCTTTTGGAGTTCCAGCTGAATATACTCCTGTGGCCATATGAAGGGCTGCCCATCCGGGCACGTATGCTGGGCGAATAGATCTTCACCCAGGTGCGGCACTCTAGATGTTGAGGGCGCGTTGATGGTAGCGGCGCCCGGGTTAACCAGGCCTTGCGACCAGGCCTGAGGCACCTTAAAGGCAAAGGGCACCGTAAGAACGGCGGCGCCCGTGGTTACTCGGCCCTGCGACCAGGCCGGTGGCTCCGCGGAGGTAGGGGGCGCTGTTGGAATTGCGGCGCCCGGGTGTACTAGGCCTTGCGACCAGGCCGGTGGTATTTCCTGCTTGGCCACGCTCGAGGTCGAGGCGTGTGACGTCACAGGGGTCGCGGCCGCGGTTTCCGGTTGAGGCCTAGTCGGCGGCGGTGACGATGCAGCGACGGGAACGGCAGGGGGAACTTCAGGCTCTGCGACGGGGAGCTGGGGCAGGCACGCGGTTTCCCGGCTCGGGGTAGAGACGTCCCCTTTACCTGCCTCCATTCGTTCGGCTCCCTTCTCGGCGCCGTCTCCGGCCTTCACTCCTCCTGCACCATCCTCAGAGGCGGTCTGTCTCCTCGTCTCGGGTGGCGTGCTCCGCTGACGGGTTCCGGTCTGCTGGGCCATCTCACGGCTCCACTCCACCAACGTCTCTCGCTGCACCCGGGCCATCCTCCGTGCGAGGCCCTCCAGCGCAGTCTGTGCACACTCCCGGTCTCGGGGGAGCTGTGCCAGGACCTCCACTAGGCCTAGTGGGGTTGTGGCTTGTAGCAGGCTCCTGACCACTGGGTCGGTGCTGCCTGACTCTCCCTCCATCTCCGGGTAGGCTCTCTCTGGACTCCTCTCCAGACTTCTTGTCTCCGGGTGCGCTCTCTCCAGACTGCTCCAGGCGACACCCATCTTTGCTCTCTTGTTCTGTCTCCGCCCACATTGAAGGTGGTCCCGGGGCAACTTTGTGATTGTCAGTTCCAGGGGCAGTTCTCTCACGCTGATGGACACTTCCAGCATCACAGTCTCTGTTGGTGGGCGCGGTTTCCGCTTTTGGCGCCATTCTTCGACCTGGCCCACGATGGGAGGTGGCCTCTTGCCACCCTCTGGCACGCCCATAATGGCGTCCGCTCTTCCAAGGCGGGAAATCTTTGGAAATGGCGGGAATCATCTCCCAGTGGCGGGAAACTCCATGGATGGCGGGAAAAAGCTGCAAATGGCGGACAACCGGCGGGAAACGACCTGTGATGGGGTCCGTTGGCGGGGACCCTCCGGAACCGGCGGGAGACTTCTTTTTAAGGTAACGGTGAACTTTTCTTCAGGCACGCAGTACCCGGTTGTTGCGGGCACGTTATCCTGCCGACTACGCCAAAGTTGACGCGCCCCCTGGGCCAGTGTTGTTTGGGGGATACCCGGAGCCGGATCAGATGGGGGTTGTAGTCTCCGAGTGGCGGTGACCCGGTCCGTGCCCAGGGTGTCAAGCTCAGTGTGTGGCAGTCCTTATAGATGTTACTAGATGTTCTATTATGTCGACTACGCCACCCGTTGAATTGCGGTCAATACGGCCGCCGCTGCAGCAGGGTCCGCTGAGGCTGGTGATGTGTGTGCAGCTCAGGTAGTATAACCCCCAACGGGAGGGGTATAGCCTCAGGGGGTCAGTTGTAGAGGGTGGTGGTTGTGGTGGTGCAGTGAGAGTGGTAATAAGACTCCGAGTCGGGCTGTGCAGTTCAGGGTTTTACTTACTGCTTTTGTGTTGGTCACTCCGGCCTTGAGTGACCGCCTGAGCCGTGCTGCGTCCACCAGGTCCTGGACTCGGCCAACCCCCAGGTGATTCTGGAGCGTGATCCTGAGCTCCCTTTCTGACGTTCCTTCTCTCTCTCTCTTTCTCTTGGCCTTGGAGCTGGCTGAGCTGCTCTGCTTCTCTGACTCAACTCTGACAGACTGACCAAACCTCTACAAAAGACCCTGTTCTAAGATGGTTCCCACCTTATATACTCCCTCTATGTGTGAGCTCAGGTGACCAGCACCCAATGAGCTCCTAGCATTACCCAGACTGCTCCCCCTATCTGCCCCTACACTACTGGGATGTTCCACCCCCCCTCCCACTCCAGCCAGGGACAGACACTGTCGTACCTGCACATTTCTCTAGTGGGAGTACCATTGGTCTGTCCCCCGGAAATGGGATGTATGTAGTGCATGCAGCCTACTGAGCTCAGTTCCACACTCCATCCTTACCCGGGAGTGGAATATCACACCTCTGGCTTGAGGTGCAATACCCCTGTAGCAGCCGAATCCTCAGGGTGCTACAGATACATTATCAAGCAACTTTCAGAAATATCCCATTGAGAAGATCAGGAAGAAATTTGGGATTCACCTCCAGGGTCCATGGAATATTATTTACAGCTGGACTTTCATATGACGGACGGTCACGTGTCCAGTATAAGAAGTCCTGCAAGAGGCGATATTCTCATTAGCTGATCCTTGTGACCTCCATATTGATGAGAACATACTCGCCCTCAGTGTACTGTAATGTGGGGGGTAGAGCAACGTAAAGCACAGAAATGATAGGATGATACTCATCATCTCCAGAGGTCTCTCAGCACCAAGGTATGGTCAATGAGATACAAGCTGCAGATGGACCGAGGCTTCTAATATACCCAGGGGTGACATCACAAAGCCCTCTGTGACATCATTGCACAGTTCTATCCATCATGTCACTGATACTTTGGACCTAACTAAATGTCTAAAAGAGAACCCTTCCACATGATTTCCAATCACGGAGCAGCTTCAGTTTTTCAAGAAAAGTTTAAAAAATATAATCTGTGCTGTGATTGGTCACAATGGCACATGAAGCAGAACGTCTTTAGATCTTTTAAAGGGAAAGTGTCAGGAATTTTTTTACAATTGTAAAATTGTAAAGCATTTATATTTATATATAAATACACATATATATTTAAAAAGGTTTTAATGGTATAAAATCTGAAAAAAATATTTTAACTGTTTTGATGTTTTCATCTTGTAAACACTAGGGGGAGCAGCTGCTGACATTTCCATGAAAACAGAATACAGCTAGCTCGCATTACGACTGCAGTAAAAGTGGGCGGGATCTGCTCACATGGGTGTGATGTCACTCCTCCCCTTCTGGGCGTTTGCAAAAAGGTAAATGAGACTGTAGTTTAGGATCACAGTGCGGAGCGATCACTGGTGACTGCAAAGTGATATATAAGGGACAACACCAAAGTCATTAATCACTACAAGGACAAGGCAGGAATGTGGGAGTCAGAGGGGTCACCCCACACTTATATCCCCTCTGACTGTCACTTCCTAAGCTCCTTTCCCTGCCATAACCTCTTATTCCCGCAGGTAAATTCTTACAGGACCCCCCTCCCCATCCCCTTCCCCTGCCGCAGCTGATTCTAAACGTCCTCCATATGTAATAATAGACAGGTACTCACCGGCAGCCTATGGTAATTCACAGGGTAGAACAGGGTACAGCACAGAAACAATATGGCGATCCTCATTGTCTCCAGGGGGTATCTCAGCACCAAGATATGGCCAATGAGATATGAGCTCCAGGTGGATGGAGCCCCCTTATATACCCCAAGGGTGACATCACAACGCCCTCTGTGACATCATCACCCACAACATTCCGTCACATGACATCACCCAGCACCAGCATCATGTGACCCAGCGTAAATAGAAACGGTCCCTGTTGCCTATAGCAACTATTCAAAACTAAGTTTAAACTTTTCCAACAGCTAAAGGCGGCTCTGTGATGGCAGTTTCTTCTTGTGGACGGTTGTGATAAATCTGCAGAACATCTACATAACGCGACATGTAGAAAATCCTGTCTTTTCCCCTCTGTTCTTCCTCTGGAGCTACAGAGACGGATAGAAGGAGCTTTTCCAGACCTTACAGTGCACAATATGGGACCTAATCACTGATATCCCAGATCTCCTCAGTACAAGCATACCGCCAACCTATGAGGACTAGAAAGAGGGCGAAACCATGCGGCACGCGTAGTCTGACCACGCCCCTATCCACACCCCAAGCCACGCTCTTTTTATACCTTGGCAGGAGGAGATGTCTGTACAAAGCGCAAGTTATCAAAAGGCTGAAGGAACACTTTATCAACATGAATGAAGGTTTTGAAGGGCATCCACTGTCCCGGCACTACCGGAAGTTCCACAACCAATCTTATAAGGGCACTAAGTTTTGTGGGATCCGATTAGTCTCCAGAAAATGGAGGGGAGGTGATTACCTGAGATTAATGTCGCGGATGGAATCCAAATGGATCTTCACATTAAATAGCTTGGCTCTGAAGGGCCCTAATCACGAGAGTCAGCTGTATGCCTTCAACTCGCAGCGGTATATACTGTATGTATTTTTTATCCCAGTACCAATTGAACATTTACATTGCACTTTTATGAACCTCCTTATATTTTATCAATATAATATGTCTTTTGGATATATTCCTTTGAATCCACCTATTTTATATATGTATTAGTTTCTATACATTGATACCCCTATTGGAGATACAATATAATGTTTTTATTTTTCTCCTTCATTTTTTCCTTTTTATCTCTGGATGGTACTAAGTGCCGAATTTATACTATCCTGGTAATATACACTGATTAACAGACTGTTTTTTTTAGCCATCAGAAATATAAGTATATAATTTTTATTCATTTTTAACTAATTGTGAAAGTTTGAACAAAGTCTTTTTTATTATTATTTTTTTCACACACAGTCTATTCTTATTGGAATTCTATCTTAGTTCTATTGCACCTCCATATGTCCTTTTGCACCGTCTTGACAGTATTGGATCTTCCTCCATTTCTTTGGTTGTATTATCTTTGTGGGGGGATTTTGGACTTTATTAGGTTACCAGTTTGACTACCAGCGACAAGCTGACGAAGAGGAACTGTGAGTCCTCGAAACGCGTAGTTTTTTTTGGCCTATACAGGACATCGAAGGAGAAGGAGAGAGTCAATGCACAGGGATAAGCCCTCCTGATATCCAGAAGATATATATAACCATATCATATTATTGATACAAAATATAAATGCACAGAGTCAAAAAATCACTTAAAAACACCAAACCCCATCCTTACTTTGCAGGATACCTATTCCAAAGGTGTATCTAGGTTTTCTGGCACCCGGTGCAGCAGGGGCTGGCTGGCACATTTTAGCCTGGGGGGCAAGCACACAGCAGTGGCCCGTGAGTAGCGGCCCATCCTTATCATGTTTATTACTAGATGCATCATAAGCCTATATTCACACAACCGTATTGTCTAAGTGTTGCCCGTGATAAAAGCTGACAGCACTTGGACCAGTTCAGATGAGTGTTTGTAGTGGTCAGACATAGTACATATTATTCTTATGTATTACTATTTTTAAAGCAGATATACCTTTTTAGAGATGTAGTACCAGGGGCGGACCTACCGCCCGTGCAGCCGGTTCATTGAACGGGGGCCCCCGAGGGAGAGCGGGCCCCTCCAGCCTCCAGCAGGGCCGCCATCATGGCATGACTGCACTGACTCCAGCATGGGGCCCGGCCGGTCGGGGCCCCCTCGGAGCCCCCCTCTTGTGCGTCTCATCATGGGGCCCCCCCCCCCGCAGGACCCCCCGCCGTCACATGACCGAACATGTGCCTGCGCTCAGCATGGGCCCCATGCTGAGCGCAGGGACATCTCCGGTCATGTGACGGCGCCAGCACAATACTTACCCCTCCCCGTGCCTCCGCAGCGTCTGCCGCGTCCTCTGACTGTGACGTCTCAGGTCAGAGGGCGCGGTGACGTCTTTACACCTCGCGCTCTCTCCTGAGCTGTCACATCATAGAGAGGGAAGACGCGCGCAACGCTGGAGTCCGGATTAGCAGCAAGTAAGAAGTGAGGTGAGTATTTGATTTTTTTTTTTATATGTATGGGGGCATGGGGCATTTAATGGTGGGGGGAGAGTGGGTGTGACATCCTGCATGGGGCATTATATGGGGGAGGTGGTGTGACATCTTGCATGGGGCATTATATAGGGGGGGATTGGCATCCTGATTGGGGCATTATATGGGGGAGGGGGGAATTGACATCCTGCATGGGGGCATTATATGGGGGTGGGGGGGGAGGGATGTGACATCCTGCATGGGGCATTATAAGAGGGGAAGGGGGAAGTGACATCCTGCATGGGGCATTATAAGAGGGGAAGGGGGGAAGTGACATCCTGCATGGGGAATTATAAGAGGGGAAGGGGGGAAGTGACATCCTGCATGGGGCATTATAAGAGGGGAAGGGGGGAAGTGACATCCTGCATGGGGTATTATAAGAGGGGAAGGGGGAAAGTGACATCCTGCATGGGGCATTATAAGGGAGGCGGTGTGACATCCTGCATGGGGCATTATAAGAGGGGGAGGGGGGAATTGACATCCTGCATGGGGCATTATATAGAGGGTGGGTGTGTGACATACTGCATGGGGCATTATAAGGAGGGGGGGTGACCTCCTGCATGGGGCATTATAAGGTAGGGGGTGGTCTGACATGCTGCATGGGGCATTGAAAAGGGGGGAAGTGACATCCTGCAAGGGGCATTATATGGGGGGAAGAGGTGACATCCTGCATGGGGCATTTTATGGGGGGTAGATGTGACATCCTGCATAGCGCATTAAAAGATGGGTGTCATCCGGCATGGGGCATTATAAGGGGGGAACAGCCTGCATGGAGCGTTACATGGGGGCCAATATTCTGTATGGAGAGTTATATGGGGACCAGTATCCTGTATGGAGCATTATATGGGGACCAGTATCCTGTATGGAGCATTATAAGGGGGTCAGTATCCTGTATGGAGCATTATATGGTGCCCATATTACTGTATGGAGGACTATACTGTCCGGTCTGCACTGTGCGCTGTGAGGATTCACCGGTTTCTGAGGTATTGTAGAATTTACAATAGATATCGCTTGTGTAATGGGGCATTATAAGGGGGGAACAGCCTGCATGGAGCGTTATATGGGGGCCAATATTCTGTATGGAGCGTTATATGGGGGTCAGTATTCTGTATGGAGCGATATATGGGGGACAGTATTCGGTAGGAAGCGTTATATGGGGGCCAGTATTCTGTATGCAGTGTTATATGGGGACCAGTATCCTCTATGGAGCGTTATATGGGGACCAGTATCCTGTATGGAGCATTATATGGGGACCAGTATCCTGTATGGAGCATTATAAGACGGTCAGTATCCTGTATGGAGCATGATATGGTGCCCATAATACTGTATGGAGGACTATACTGTCCGGTCTGCTCTGTGTATTGTGAGGATTCACCGGTTTCTGAGCTATTGTAGAATTTACAATAGATATCGCTGATGTAATGTAGTAAGTGAAATCCTTGACCTTGTACTATATATATATATTTCTCTGCGGTATCTGTGCATCATGAATCATGGTATGTGTTAAAGGGGCCCACTGAAACTCTGTCGCCCAGGGCCCACAAAAACCTGGAGCTGGCCCTGGGGGTAAGTATAACAAGTTGTATTTTTTTTACATACAATTAATTAACTTGGAGTGGGGGGAATCAGAGATGCACGGGGGGATGAGAGATGCACGTGGGGGGGGGGCCTTCATGCCCCCTATGAAGGGCGGGGGGAGCCCCCAAAAAATTCTTGCACAGTGGCCCACTACAGTCTTTGTCCACCCCTGTGTAGTACCCTGTGTTTTTCTACACTCCTAAAATAACATATCAGCAGAGTAAAGGTGGTCACACATAAGCCCAGGTCTGCTAGATAGATACCTATGAATTATTATTTTGTATATGTTTTCAAACATACTTGATCACTGAAATCATCATTGTAAACTTCAACTCCACATAATAGTATATGATGTAGCAGTCACTAATTATCTTGAGTGCTTCATCTGATGTCCGTGCACATAGTATACATAGTATACCACATACAGTACAATATATATAGGAGAATATACAGTATGACTGGTATATAGAGACGAGCAATTTGTAGAACCGTGGTCCAGTGGTCAGATGAATATTCTGTGGCTGCTGAACAGGAGCCACCACATAGTCTCCTTTTTACAGCCCCACATAGCCTTCCATATACTGTACAGTGTGAGCCCCACATAGCCTCCTATATACAATGTGAGCCCTCACACAACCTCCTATATGAGTGTGAGCCCTCACATAGCCTCCTATATACAGTATCAGTCCCCACACAGCCTCCTGCATATAGTGTGAGGACCCACATAGCCTCCTGCACACAGTGTGAGGACCCACACAGCCTCCTGCATACAGTGTGAGGACCCACACAGCCTCCTGCATATAGTGTGAGGACCCACTGTGTGAGTACAGTGTGAGGACTGGTCGTCGGATATGTTGCACGCTTATTGAGATGTGTTATTGACAGCTCTATCATTTTTCTTGCCACTGTCTTGTTAAATATACAGGTTGGATACATTTGGTGTTCATGACGCACCCCTGGGCCTTCTGTGCCGTGCGGCATCGCGTACACGGGGGCTTACCCGGAGCCGGATCTCTTGAGGGTAGTAGTCTCGTGGCAGTGATCCGGTCCGTGCCCAGGGAGTCAGACTAAGTGGCAGTCTATGGCAGTAGATGTTAACTTGGATGTCGACTACGCCACCCGTTGAGTGCGGCTTTGCAGCCGCCGCTGCAGAACAGTCCGCTGAGGCCGGTGGTATGGGTGCAGCGATGATGTTATAACCCCCAACGGGAGGGGTATGGCCTCAGGGCAGCAGGGATAGATGATGGGGGTGATGGTGGTACACGAGCGCAACAAAGACAACTCGGAGTCTTGGTGGTGCAGTTCAGGGTCTTTACTCACGGTTACTCGGTTACTGCTCCAGGCCACCGCTGCAGAGGTGGCCGCCTGTGTCGCGCTGTGCTCACCAGGTGAGGGGCTCGGTTAACTCCCAGGTCTTTCTGGAGTGCTTTGCAGGACCCCCTTTATGTCCCCTGTCTCTGGTCTTCAACCCCACTAGTGACCACGCTTATGTCCAGCTGCCTCGGACCTTCTTGGTGGGCAAACGTTGGCCTGCGTTTCCCAGGTCCTATGTGGTGCCTTTCTAGCGGGTGTGGTGAGGGGCTGCTCCACATGTAATGTCGCAGCCTCCGGTTCTTAGTTGAGGGTAGGTTCTCTCCTCCACTAATTTGGGATCCGGTTCCCATCTTCTTGACCTGACCCCCCTACTCAGGTAGCGGCGGGCGTGTGGTGGCTACCAGCCAGTCCACACCCCTGGGGTCCCCTCTGTCCTTCCTGGAGCCCAGTCTGCTCCTCTTCCTCCTTCTTCCCTCCTCCAGGCTCAGGCCTCCTGACAGGGCCTGCCTGTGGAGCAGAGCCCATAAAGCAGCTCTGCTCCCTGTCTTCTCCTCTCTCAACTCACTCCCCTTTCCAAGAAGGTGCCTCCCTTTATACTCCTGTACAGAGTGCACCCAGGATCTACTTCCCCCACGCACACACTACCGGGTTCCCTTCTCTAGGTGTTCCCTCCCCCCACTCCAGCCAGGGACATGCTCACTCGTGCCTGCATAACTAATGGGAGCACCGTCGAGCTGTCCCCCGGAAATGTGGTGTAGTGCATGTGGGTGTTAGGGTCCTGAGCCACACTCCATCCTTACCTGGAAGTGAGATATCGCACATCTGGGTGAGATGCAATACCTCTGTAGCAACCGAACCCTCGGGGTGCTACATTCATGCCATATAAATTCCTGTTTATAACGAGTACATATTTATGATAGGTAGCTTTGTTTTACTATCATTGGCAGGCATTATCTGGATTTTAGGTCCTAGTGACGTTTTATATCTTTTTTACCTACGTATTCATTAAAGGTTATGTTTTAACCTCTTTCACTACTTTAATTGCTTCATATTACCTTTATTGAGTGGTGACCTGTATGATAGTGTGTGAGCACCAGCTCCAGGCGTCCCTGAAGAGGGGCAGAGGAAAAGTAAAGGGGGCAGTGGGAAGGGGGTTTATCCAAGGAGGGGTGAGGTCAGCAGAGTATGAGAGACAGACTCATCCTAAACCAGGGTCTCAAACACACGGGCCGCATGTGGCCCTTCAGACTGGTTCATGCGGCCTGTAGGCACCATAGACCCCGATCGCGGCCCGGTCCAGGAGCTGCCGACAGCTGCACTTTAGTTCAGTGTATTGCTGCACAGAGACCGGCTCACTGCATGATACAATACCAATGCCAGCCACCGGCCTATCAGAGGCCAGCAGCGGACATCCGCGTCCCAGCGCAGCGGTGCATGACATCACTAACATGGGTAGATGTCAGCTGCTGGCCTCTGATAGGCCGGTGGCAGGCATTGGTCTCTGCGCAGCAATACACTGAACTAAAGTGCAGCTGCCGGAAGCTCCTGGACCAGGCCGCGATCGTCAAGGGGTCTATGGTGCCTGCGCCCGCATATGAAGAAAGGACACCGAGGGAACGGAGGACAGGTGAGAAGAGACTTTTTTTTTTCTTATATATGTATGTGAAGAATGGAACAGCGGACATTCCTACAATATAGGGACCTGAATGGGGACATTCCTACAATATGGGAACCTGGATAGGAACATTCCTACAATGTGGGACCTGGATGGGGACATTCCTACAATGTGGGACCTGAATGGAGACATTCCTACAATATGGGGACCTGGATAGGAACATTCCTACAATGTGGGACCTGAATGGGGACATTCCTACAATATGGGAACCTGGATAGGAACATTCCTACAATGTGGGACCTGGATGGGGACATTCCTACTATGTGGGACCTGAATGGGGACATTCCTACAATATGGGGACCTGGATAGGAACATTCCTACAATGTGGGACCTGGATGGGGACATTCCTACAATGTGGGACCTGAATGGGGACATTCCTACAATATAGGGACCTGGATAGGAACATTCCTACAATGTGGGACCTGGATGGGGACATTCCTACAATGTGGGACCTGAATGGAGACATTCCTACAATATGGGGACCTGGATAGGAACATTCCTACAATGTGGGACCTGGATGGGGACATTCCTACTATGTGGGACCTGAATGGGGACATTCCTACAATATGGGAACCTGGATAGGAACATTCCTA
Organism: Phyllobates terribilis; assembly: GCF_046119375.1. NCBI lineage: Eukaryota > Metazoa > Chordata > Amphibia > Anura > Dendrobatidae > Phyllobates > Phyllobates terribilis. Next base: position 2,314,687 of record NW_027362809.1, on the reverse strand, counting down.
CAATGTGGGACCTGGATGGGGACATTCCTACAATGTGGCACCTGAATGGGGACATTCCTGCAATATGGGGACCTGGATGGGGACATATCTACAATATGGGGAACTGGATTGGAACATATCTACAATGTGGGGACCTGGATAGGGACATTCCTACAATGTGGGGACCTGGATGGGGACATATCTACAATATGGGGAACTGGATTGGAACATATCTACAATGTGGGGACCTGGATAGGAACATTCCTACAATGTGGGGACCTGGATAGGAACATTTCTACAATGTGGGGACCTGGATGGGGGACATTCCTACAAGATGGGGACATTATAACAAGATGGGGACCTAGATGGGGGACATTACGACAAGATGGGGACCTGGATGGTGGACATTACGACAAGTTGGGGACCTGAATGGGGGACATTACGACAAGATGGGGACCTGGATTGGGCATTACTACAAGATGAGGACCAGGATGGTGCATTCCTACAAGTTGAGGACCAGGATGGGGCATTACTACAAGATGAGGACCAGGATGGTGCATTACTACAAGATGAGGACCAGGATGGGTCATTACTAAAAGATGAGGACCAGGATGAGACATTACTACAAGATGAGGACCAGGATGAGGCATTAGATGAGGCATTACTACAAGATGAGGACCAGGATGAGTCATTAACCCCTTTACAACCCAAGGTGGTTTGCACATTAATGACCAGGCCAATTTTTACAATTCTGACCACTGTCACTTTATGAGGTAATTACTCTGGAACGCTTCAACGGATCTCCCTGATTCTGAGACTGTTTTTCGTGACATATTGTACTTCATGATTGTGGTAAAATTTCTTCGATATCACTTGCGTTTATTTGTAAAAAAAAAATGGAAATTTGGCAAAAATTTTGAAAATTTTGCAATTCTCAAAATTTTAATTTTTATGCCCTTAAATCAGAGAGATATGTCACACAAAATAGTTAATAAATAACATTTCCCACATGTCTACTTTACATCAGCACAATTTTGGAACCAAAATTTTTTTTTACTGGGGAGCTATAAGGGTTAAAAGTTGACCAGCGATTTCTCATTTTTCCAACAAAATTTAGAAAAGCATTTTTTTAGGGACCACATCATATTTAAAGTCACTTTGAGGGGTCTTTATGACAGAAAATACCCAAAAGTGATGCCATTCTAAAAATGGCACCCCTCAAGGTGCTCAAAACCACATTCAAGAACTTTATTAACCCTTCAGGTGCTTCACAGGAATTTTTGGAATGTGGAAGAAAAAAAATTAACATTTAACTTTTTTCACAAAAATGTTACTTTAGACCCAATTTTTTTTATTTTCGCAGGGGTAACAGGAAAAAATAGACCCCAAAATTTGTTGATCAATTTCTCCTGAGTAAGCAACTACCCCATATGTGGGGGAAAACCACTGTTTGGGCGCACAGCAGGGTTCGGAAGGGAAGGAGCGCCATTTGAATTTTTAAATGTAAAATTTGCTTGAATAATTAGCGGACGGCATATTGCATTTGGGGAGCCCCTGATGTGCCTAAACAGTGGAAACCCCCCACATGTGACCCCATTTTGGAAACTATACCCCTCAGGGAACTTATCTAGATGTATGGTGAGCACCTTGAACCCCCAGGTGCTTCACAGAAGTTTATAACAATGAGCCGTAAAAATAAAATTTTCACATTTTTCCCACAAAAAATGTTTTTCAGCCCCCACTTTTTCATTTTCATAAGGGTAACAGAAGAAATTGCACTATGCAGTTTGTTGGTCAATTTCTCCTGAGCTAGCATATACCCCATATGTGGGGGAAAACCATTGTTTGGGAGCGCGGCAGGGTTCGGAAGGGAAGGAGCGCTATTTGACTTTTTGATTGTAAAATTTGCTTGAATAATTAGCGGATGTGCCCCTGATGTGCCTAAACAGTGGAAACCCCCCACAAGTGACACCATTTTGGAAACTAGGCCCCTCAGGGAACTTATCTAGATGTGTGGTGAGCACCTTGAACCACCAGGTGCTTCACAGAAGTTTATAACATTAAGCCGTAAAAATAAAATTTTCACATTTTTCCCACAAAAAATGTTTTTCAGCCCCCACTTTTGCATTTTCATAAGGGTAACAGAAGAAATTGCACTATGCAGTTTGCTGTACAATTTCTCATGAGTTAGCAGATACCCCATATGTGGGGGCAAACCACTGTTTGGGCGCGCGGCAGGGTTCGGAAGGGAAGGAGCACCATTTGACTTTTTGATTGTAAAATTTGCTTGAATAATTAGCGGATGTGCCCCTGATGTGCTTAAACAGTCGAAACCCCCCACAAGTGACACCATTTTGGAAACTAGACCCCTCAGGGAACTTATCTAGATGTGTGGAGAGCACCTTGAACCCCCAAGTCCTTTACAGAAGTTTATAACATGGAGCCGTGAATATAAAAAAATCAAATTTTTTCTACAACAATGATGTTTTAGCCGCAATTTTTTTATTTTCACAAGGGTAAGAGGGGAAAATGGACCCCAAAAACTTTTGTGCAATTTCTCCTGAGTACGCCAATACCCCATATGTCAGGAAAATACAGTGTTTGGGCGCACGGCAGAGTTCAGAAGGGAAGGAGCACTGTGTGACTTTTTGAACGCAAAATTGGCTGGAATCGATAGCGGACGCCATGTCGCGTTTGAAGAGCCCCTGATGTGCCTAAATAGTTGAAACCCCCCACAAGTGACCCCATTTTGGAAACTACACCCCTCAAGGATTTTATCAAGGGGTATAGTGAACATTTTGAACCCAGAGGTACGACACAAAATTTGATGACATTAGGTCATTATATTGAATAAGTTGTCATTAGTCTTGAGCGCAAGTGCTCACTACTTGAGTTTGCATCGGGTACTCAGGTATGCACCATGTATCACAGGTGCTCAAGTGAAATGCTCGAGTCCCCTCCCGCATGTTTCACGGTTATTAGACACCCCCAAAAAAACATGCGGGGATCGCTCGAGCATGGCAGGCAATCCCCGCGAGGTTATTTTGGCCGCGAAGCATATGGGGCGGAGACTCGAGCACCCGCGATGCTCAATGCATACCCGAGTACCCGATGCAAACTCAAGTAGCGAGCACTTGTGTTCAACACTAGTTGCCATATCGTCATCTTTTTTTTTATAAAAAAAAAAAAACATTCCTTACCCCCAACCCTAACCATACCCTAGCACAACCCTAACCCCAACCCTAGCCCTAGTGTTTATTTTTTACGCCGTTCCTCGTGTATAAGTGATTAGACGACCTTATTCTTCGGGTCGGTGCGACTACAGAGATACCAGAATGATATCGGGTTTTTATGATTGACAGCTGTCACACACTAAAAGACACATATTTTGTAAAATCTAGTTTTTGCATCGCCATATTTTGAGAGCTATAATTTTTCCATATTTTGGCCGACAGAGTCATGTGATGGATTTTTTTTTGCGGGACAAGTTGACGTTTTTATTGGTGCCATTTTCAGGCACGTGACATATTTTGATCGCTTTCTATTCCAGCTTTTGGGAGGCAGAATAAACAAAAACCTACAATTCAGGAATTTTTTTTTTTTTTTTTTTTTATTCTACTCCGCGTGTGGTAAAATTGATAAGGTAGCTTTATTCTTCGGGTCAGTACATTTACAGCGGTTTCACATTTATATCGTTTTTCTGTGTTTTGGCGCTTTTACACAATAATAGACATTTTATAGAAAAAATTATTTTTTTGCATCGCTTTATTCTGAGAGCTATAACTTTTAGAATTTTTGGATTATGGAGCTGTATGGCGGCTTGTTTTTTGCGGGACAAGATTACGTTTTCAGCGGTACCATTTTTATTTATATGCATTTTTTTGATCGCGTGTTATTCCATTTTTTGTTTGGCAGTATGATGATAAAGCATTGTTTTTTGCTTCGTTTTTTTTTTTTTTTTTTTTTTTTTTACCGTGTTCAATGAAGGGGTTAACTAGTGGGACAGTTTTATAGGTCAGGTCGTTCCGGACGCGGCGATACCAAATATGTGTACTTTTATTGTTTTTTTTTTTTTTTCATAATAATATTTATTGATGGGTACATTATATTTTTATTTTTGATGGATTATTTTTTTTTATGTTTTTTTAAATATTTTTACAATTTTTTTTTTTTTTTTTTTTCACTTTCTGAGAGGTTTTAGACTTTTTTACTTTGTCCCACTCTGGGACTTTCACTTTTTTTATTCTGATCGCCTGCATAGCATAGGGATGGAGCACCATCCCTGAGCCATGCAGGCAGTCAGCGCTGCATAGTGAGAAGATTGTTCGGTTATGCACTGCGCATGACCAAACAATCTTCCTGCTGTCTGGTGACCCGGATGTTGTCATGTCGACATCGGGTCATCATGGCAACACCCGGGAAGCCGCGGCAGACAGCGCTGGAGGCCGGAAGAGGAGGTGAGTATTGCGATCACCTCCCCTTGCCACCGCAATGCTGCGATCGACTTCGATCGCAGCATTGTGGGGGTTAATGTGCTGGTAGCGGTGCGGGACTGCTCCCTGCACATAGTACCGGGTGTCAGCTGTGACAATCAGCTGACACCCGGCGGCGATCGCGCCCGCACAGCCTGTGTGCGCGCGCACGATCGCCATGACGTACTAATACGGGTCAGGCTCTTAAAGCCCAGGGCACAGACGCGTATTAGTACGTCATGGGCTGTAAAGGGGTTAATACAAGATGAGGACAAATTCAAAAGGTGTATAGAAAAAAAAATGATATCACTAAAAATGTCATTTTGTCATGCAAAGAATGCGGCCCATCTACCAAGCCGAGTTTGAGACCCTTGCTTTATAAAGTATCTTTGCTTAACAAACAGTTGTTTCTGAGAAGCTAATGATAGCAAATGATCAGACAATATTTTCTGTGCATTTTCCCATTTCATTCTACTTGTGCCTCCTTTTCGCAAACATTCTGTTGCAATTTTTGGGTTAACTCCTTTATTTTGGATTTTATCTTATTGATCTCCCCTATGCATATTCCCCGTACATATGCTTTCGTAGCATCCCATATAAATCTCGTAGATGACGACCCATCATTAAAACGAGAATATTCTAAGATTCTAGAGCTAAGAGTAGGACCAATTAGTTGCAGCCAAAAAGGATTGATGTGCCATGTATATTCCCCCGGAGACCTCACAGCACCCATCTGCAGTTGTACCTGTATAGGCGAGTGGTCAGAGACACTCCTTGGCAGATACCTCACCGATTTAATATAGGGTATGATTGATTCAAAGCCAATAGCTTGGTCTATTCTTGACAAAGAATGATGGGAGGCGAAGTAACAGGAATATTGTCTGACATCAGGGTGCCGTATTCTCCATAGGTCCACTATGCCTACCTCCTCTAGCAGATAATGTAGAGATGTATATTGTGCATTTTGAAAAATATTTCCAGTATGGAATTTATCCCAGAAAGGGTGGAGGTAGGTGGTAAAATCCCCTCCCCCTGCGAGGTTGGGATTTAGGAGGATGTTAGTTTTAGATCAGTTGCAGAACGGAGGGCACGGGAGGGGTGATAGACAGAAATGAGGGATGAGATATAGGGTGGTGCAGAACTGTGGAGGGCTTTATGGGTGAGAGAGATGAGTTTGTATTGTATTCTGTGGTGAATGGGTAACCAGTGCAATGACTGGCACTGGTTAGAGGCGTTGGTGAAGCGGCCTGATAGAAATACGACCCTGGCTGCTGCATTCAGAATGGATTGGAGAGGAGAGAGTTTGTTTAGAGGGAGACCGATTAGAAGAGAGTTGCAGTAGTCCAGACGAGAGTGAATAAGAGCGACAGTAAGAGTTTTTGCAGTATCAAAGGTGAGAAAATGTGGGGTTCTGGAGATGTTTTTAAGGTGCAGGTGACATGAGTGAGTGAGTGATTGTAGCCCAGTCAAGAGAGCTTGTAAAAGAACTTCTACATGATATTTCAAGGATGGAAAGAGACTGCCATCTACTGGCCAGACGCAGTCAAGCGGAACCAAGATATGCAAGGGAAGTTGCAGGGAGAGCAAGTTCAGACACTGGACCTGATCAGGTGACTTCCAGGAAGGAGTTCCGGAAAATAAGAGGCCAGCGCGCCAAACCTGAGGGGTCTTTGGCGCCAAGCAGCAGAAAGGAGCAGATGTGTTCCCTGTGTCCTGAGAAACCCCGCGTGACAGGCCTAAGCCAGAGGCCTGTCAGGTGCCACAGCCGGGCACCGGTAAAAGAGCTCCGGATATCTCGCGGATGTTACCTGAGTGCTGTGCCTGCTGAGGAGACTAGGAACCTAATTGCGGTGCTGAGTGAGTTCGCGGAACCCTACGTCGCCCGCCGACAGACGAGGCCTGGACCCCCCTATCCAAGGCTCGAGAGACTGCCTCCAACAGCCAAGCAGAGAGGAGTTGAGAGACGGTTGCCCCAGGAAAGTCACGCCAGCGGAAGCGGAGGGGCTGCATACGTGAACAGGGCCGTCACTTCCACTGTTCACCCACAGTACCGGGGACAATTGGGTTTAGATACTCAGGTTGGGAGGGGAACGGTTGGGACTAAAGGAGCACAACGTGATCTAATTGAATTTATGCGGAAGAGACTCACGGCCTAGCGGGAATAACCGGTGACCCCCGCTAGGGCCAAATGTACAGTTAAAGAACTTACGTGGTGTCTCCCATGACTGGGGGCATCACCCTACTTAAGAGACTTCGCCTTACTTAAGAGACTTCGCCTTACTTAAGAGACTTCACCGTACTAAAGAGACTGCACCTTACTTAAGAGACTTCACCTTACTTAAGAGACTTCACCCTACTAAAGAGACTGCACCTTACTTAAGAGACTTCACCTTACTTTGAGAGGCTTCACCTTACTTTGAGAGACTGCGTCTTATTTTGAGAGATTTTGCCTTTTGCTGATATATTGAATTACTGTTCATTACCCTTGTTACTAATCCCTTGTTCAGAATACCTGTTGCATAAAATTGTTTATTTTCATCTCAGACTGTTCTCGCCTTGTGTCTCTGTGCGTTGTATTCCCGCACCTGCATTACATGATTGTACATGGGGGATAAAGGAAAGTTGTGTGTCAAATATGACTCCAAGACATCGAGCTTGCTGCTTGGGGGTTATGGTGGCGCAACCCAAGAAAATTGAAAAGTCAGGTATAGGTAGGTTAGTAGAGAGAGAAAAAACAAGGAGTTCAGTTTTGGAGAGATTCAGTTTCAGATAGAGGGAAGACATGATGTTGGAGACAGCAGACAGACAATCACTGGTATTTTGTATTAGAGTGGGGGTGATGTCAGGTGAAGAGGCGTATAGTTGGGTGTCATCAGCATTGAGATGGTACTGGAAATCAAATCTGCTGATGGTTTGTCCAATAGGAGCTGTATACAAGGAGAAGAGGAGCGGACCTAGGACTGATCCTTGTGGAACCCCGATAGTAAGAGGAAGATTAGAGGAAGAAGAGCCGGCAAAAGATACCGTGAAGGAGCGGTCAGAGGTAGGAGAAGAACCAGGAGGGAGCGGTGTCCTTGAGGCCTATACAGCGGAGCATAGTGAGGAGGAGCTGATGATCTACAGTGTCAAAAGAGAGATCCAGGAGAAACAGCAGGGAGTAGTGACCATTATATTTAGCTGTTAGTAGATCATTAGAGACTTTAGTGAGGGCAATTTCAGGAGAGTGTGAGGAGCGGAAACCGGATTGTAAAGGGTCAAGAAGAGAGTTATCTGAGAGATAGCGGATTAGGCGGGAATGGACCAGGCGTTCCTGGAGTTTAGAGATGAAGGGAAGATTAGAGACCGGTCTGTAGTTAGCAGTGCAGTTCTGGTCCAGGGATGGCTTTTTCAGTAAAAGGGTTATGATGGGATGTTTAAGTGAGGAGGGAAAGATACCTGAAGAAAGAGAGAGGTCAAATATTTTAGTTAGGTGGGTAGTGATGTCAAGGTAAATTATATATATTATAGAAAATCAATTACCGTATATTCCGGCGTATAAGACGACTTTTGAAGACTGAAAAATCTTCTGTCTAGTCTGGGGTCGTCTTATACGCCGGTAATGCTTTTGAACTTTCAGAAATTGACATGCGGGGATACTCTGGGGGTGTTAATAAGCTGCCGTGGCCGTATCCCTGCCATGTCGGAGTTAATATAAGGTGGAGGGAGTTAAAATACGGCGGCGGTAGGTCCAGACAGTCAGCGCTTCTGTGCTGAAACTGACACATCGCTGCGTATTCCCAGCTCCGGACACAGCGCAGGGCTTCTGTGCCGACAGCTTTCACTTGTCACAGAAGCGCTGCGCTGTGTCCGGAGCAGGGAAGTTCGCATCGCTTCTGTGACAATATATGAAAAGCCGGCAATTCAGCAGCGGCATAAGCCGGCACCCGACAATTTAGAAAGAATAGAGCTTCACACATAGATTAGATAGATAGAAACATGTCAGTCACATATATATGAAGTACAGTGACATTGTTGCTTACTGTACTTGTCATTTAGTGTAAAGGATTTATTAAAACAAATAATAGTGTTTTCATGCACCGTCTCTTTAAAAAAGCCGGCCGGCATTTCAGCATCTGTACCCGACAATTTATAACAGAAAGATAGAGCATCACACATAGATTAGATAGATAGAAACATGTCAGTCACATATATATGAAGTACAGTGACAGTGTTGATTACTGTACTTGTCATTTAGTGTTAAAATAAAGGATTTATTGAAAAAAAAATTGGCGTGGGATCCCCCTAATTTTAGTCTCTAGCGGAGGTTAAGCAGACGGCTGGGGCAGATGTTTGAAGCCTGGGAAGGGGGTAATACCCACGGAGCTTCCCAGGCTACTAATATCAGCCCCCAGCTGAATACATAGCCTTTACTAGCTATTAAAATGGGGGACCCCCCAAAAAAAATGACGTGGGGTCCCCCCTAATTTAATAGCTAGCAAAGGCTAGGCAGACAGCTGGGGGCTGATATTAATAGCCCAGGAAGGGTGCCAAGAATATTGGCCCCCTCCCAGGCTAGAAACACCAGCCGTCAGCCGCCCCAGAAATGGCGCATCCATAGGATGCGCCAATTCTGGCACTTAGCCTCGCTCTTCCCACTGCCCTGTAGCGGTGGCAGGGGGTAATAGGGCTGGGGTTCATGTCAGCTTATAATGCCAGCTGACATCAAGCCCAGGTTAGTAATGGAGAGGCGTCTATAAGACACCCCCATTACTAACCCCATAGTCAAAGTTAAAAAAAACACAAACACCCAGAATAAAGTCCTTTAATTGAAATAAAGACACAATTCTTTATTGTTCTAAATTAAACCATACTTACTGTATCGCCCATTCCAGCTGAAGCCAACTGTGATGAACCCGTAGCCGCCATCTTGGTAATGATAAATCATATCCAGGGATGGCCACACTTCAGCAGCCCCCACCCTTGGGACCTTCTGTTAAAACGTCAACTAGATAGTTTCCCCCATCCAGGGCCTACTTAACACTTGAATGCTAGGAGCTTCAAAGACTTCGAGAGGAAACACAGCCAGCAGGGGGGGGTGCTTCGTCTATCTGTACCTGACCATTTGTCCCATAGGACTAGTTTCTTTGTCTGTCACAAGCATGGAGGCATAAGATATAGAAACATGAAAAGTACACGCATGTTGCATGGGATGGGCCAATAAAAAAAATATCACGGCGTCCCGGAGCCATTGCGCACACAAGCCTCCGCGGTAGACGTTTGTACGTGCTCTGGAAGCCAAGATATAGCGCGGAGCCATTCCTGAGGACCGTATGGTATCATAATTGATATCAAAAGGTTGGTTACGGCGGCCCGAATCCATGGGAACCCCTGGGGGTATCATGAGACCATCCCAGAAGAAGTTATTGGGTTCCATAGAATTTGGGCTTCTGATCGAAGTTAGACCTGAGGGTGGAGACTGAGCCAGCTGACCTCACCAGCAGTGGGCGGGACGGGGCAGGTAAGATAGCAGGACAGACAAGAGATAAGTCAGTCTTGACCCAAGAGTGGGGTGCTGAACATCTGAGCACCAGCTGAGGCCACCAAGGGGAGGAGCAGTTTGACCATGCGGTGGTAGGCCTCAGCCTGTAACAAAGAACCGTGCCTGCGACCGCAGAATCCTCTCCCTGCGTCACAAGAAAATCAAGAAACCGGTAACTGATATGCTGTGGTGATTCTGTGTGTTGTATTCCATTGTTGTATAGTTTAGCCTGACCTTATACCTGTGTATATTTAGTTGTATATCGTGTATCTAGTGTATTATTATAATCAATTACCTCAAGTAATTGTGGGCCTGCCTTTTATTCTGCATAACGAACGCACGTCCGTGTGAGCTCGGCTCAAGCCAAAAACGCTACCCAGGGTTGGTTCCTGACCCGATATAGGCCCATTCACGGACTGGGCGTATATCTAAAATAGGGACTGGTGGCAGCATACCAACTGGGGATTGGGGAAGGCTGGTAGTGACGGTCGGAGGTTCAGATATATATATTCCTGGCGCGGCCAAGGAAGATATATATACCGCCCTCACTACAGAGGGCCCCGATACCCAGTAGGTTACAGGACAGTCTCCCTGGCGACCGCTTATCCTAGGTGCAGTTCCTTGACTGACCTGAGGCTAAGAGGGCGCTAGCGAGTTGTGCTGTGTAGTGACGTTACGGTTTAGTGACGTTGAAGGGATAACACACTACCGTGTTCCCTGCGCTGGTTGCAGCTTCCTGGCACTACTTTCTCTAGGTGCAGTACCTTGACTGACCTGAGAGGTAAGGGGGCGCCAGAGAGCTGCACCCACCGGCCGGCTTTCATCACATTGGTGGCAGCCCAGGCCCAGGCCGACCAGAAGCGGTGGTACGACCAGAATGCTTGTGAGAGGACCTACCAGGTGGGTCAAAAGGTGTGGGTACTGGTCCCCGTACCACAGAACAAGCTTCAGGCAGCCTGGGAAGGTCCCTACTTCGTGCACCAGAAACTCAATGCCGTCACCTATCTGGTCACCCTGGATCACGCCCGTGGAAGGAGGAAGGCCTTCCACGTGAACATGATGAAGGCTCATCATGAGCGGGAAGCGACTGCCCACCCAGTGTGCAACCTTCCCGAGGAAGGAGAGGTAGAAAGCCTCCTGGATCTGCTCACCCAAGCCAAGGCGGGTGGGTCCATCGAGGATGTGGGGGTTGGCCACCAGCTCACGGAGGACCAACGGTCCCAGCTGGGGACCACCCTGCACCCCTTCCGGGGGCTGTTCAGCAGCCTGCCCGGAAGGACTGAGATGGCTGTCCACGACGTGGACACTGGCGATCACCCGCCGATCCGGCGTTCAGCATATCGGGTCTCTTTCGAGGTGCAGGGAAACATGCGCCAAGAGATAGACGAGATGCTGAAGCTGGGGGTGATCCAGGCATCCAGCAGCGCGTGGGCCTCGCCTGTAGTCCTCGTACCAAAGAAGGACCGAACTACACGATTCTGCGTGGACTACCGGGGGCTCAACGCTGTAACGGCCACCGATGCGTTCCCCATACCACGCATCGATGACCTGCTCGATCGGATGGCCGGGGCTAAGTACCTGACCATCATGGATCTGAGCCGGGGGTACTGGCAGATTCCTCTGACCCCCGCGGCAAGGGAACGCTCTGCCTTTATCACCCCTTTTGGACTGTACGAGTCCACAGTGATGCCATTCGGCATGAAGAATGCCCCTGCCACTTTTCAGCGGATGGTCAATACGCTGCTTGAGGGACTTGAAGGGTACGCGGCTGCGTACTTGGACGATATTGCAGTCTTCAGTCCCACTTGGGAGGATCACCTAGAGCACCTGCGGCAGGTGCTCGGTCGGATCCACCGGGCAGGCTTGACCATCAAGCCGGAAAAGTGCCAGCTGGGCATGAGTGAGGTCCTCTACCTGGGTCACCGGGTAGGCGGGGGGGTTCTGAAGCCAGAACCGGGGAAAGTGGATGCCATCGCATCCTGGCCCACTCCTAGGACCAAAAAGCAGGTGATGTCCTTCTTGGGGACCGCCGGGTACTATAGGAGGTTCGTCCCACACTATAGCACCCTGGCCAAGCCCCTGACGGACCTCACCAAGAAGAAGCTGCCCGTCGCAGTCGACTGGACAGTCGCCTGCGAGACAGCTTTCGGGGCACTCAAGGCCGCCCCAAGTAGCTCCCCTGTACTGCAAGCTGCCGACTTCGACCGGCCGTTTGTGGTACAGACCGACGCCAGTGACTTTGGCCTCGGTGCTGTGCTAAGTCAGGTCAACACGACAGGCCAGGAACATCCTGTCTTGTACCTGAGCAGGAAGCTACTGCCCCGGGAGGTGGCTTACTCCACGGTGGAAAAAGAATGCCTGGCAATTGTATGGGCCCTGCAGCGTCTGCAGCCCTACTTGTACGGGAGCCATTTCACCGTGGAGACGGACCACAACCCCCTCAGCTGGTTACACACGGTCTCTGGGTCGAATGGCAGGTTGCTACGCTGGAGCCTCGCTCTCCAGCAGTACCACTTCTCCATTCGCCACAGAAGAGGCCGTGACCACGGTAACGCTGACGGGTTATCCCGGCAAGGGGAGGGTGCAGAAGGACGCACGGGGGAACACAGGAATGTGCTACCCCCTCGCGCCCTCGTATAGGGGGAGGTGTGATGAACCCGTAGCCGCCATCTTGGTAATGATAAATCATATCCAGGGATGGCCACACTTCAGCAGCCCCCACCCTTGGGACCTTCTGTTAAAACGTCAACTAGATAGTTTCCCCCATCCAGGGCCTACTTAACACTTGAATGCTAGGAGCTTCAAAGACTTCGAGAGGAAACACAGCCAGCAGGGGGGGGTGCTTCGTCTATCTGTACCTGACCATTTGTCCCATAGGACTAGTTTCTTTGTCTGTCACAAGCATGGAGGCATAAGATATAGAAACATGAAAAGTACACGCATGTTGCATGGGATGGGCCAATAAAAAAAATATCACGGCGTCCCGGAGCCATTGCGCACACAAGCCTCCGCGGTAGACGTTTGTACGTGCTCTGGAAGCCAAGATATAGCGCGGAGCCATTCCTGAGGACCGTATGGTATCATAATTGATATCAAAAGGTCGGTTACGGCGGCCCGAATCCATGGGAACCCCTGGGGGTATCATGAGACCATCCCAGAAGAAGTTATTGGGTTCCATAGAATTTGGGCTTCTGATCGAAGTTAGACCTGAGGGTGGAGACTGAGCCAGCTGACCTCACCAGCAGTGGGCGGGACGGGGCAGGTAAGATAGCAGGACAGACAAGAGATAAGTCAGTCTTGACCCAAGAGTGGGGTGCTGAACATCTGAGCACCAGCTGAGGCCACCAAGGGGAGGAGCAGTTTGACCATGCGGTGGTAGGCCTCAGCCTGTAACAAAGAACCGTGCCTGCGACCGCAGAATCCTCTCCCTGCGTCACAAGAAAATCAAGAAACCGGTAACTGATATGCTGTGGTGATTCTGTGTGTTGTATTCCATTGTTGTATAGTTTAGCCTGACCTTATACCTGTGTATATTTAGTTGTATATCGTGTATCTAGTGTATTATTATAATCAATTACCTCAAGTAATTGTGGGCCTGCCTTTTATTCTGCATAACGAACGCACGTCCGTGTGAGCTCGGCTCAAGCCAAAAACGCTACCCAGGGTTGGTTCCTGACCCGATATAGGCCCATTCACGGACTGGGCGTATATCTAAAATAGGGACTGGTGGCAGCATACCAACTGGGGATTGGGGAAGGCTGGTAGTGACGGTCGGAGGTTCAGATATATATATTCCTGGCGCGGCCAAGGAAGATATATATACCGCCCTCACTACAGAGGGCCCCGATACCCAGTAGGTTACAGGACAGTCTCCCTGGCGACCGCTTATCCTAAGTGCAGTTCCTTGACTGACCTGAGGCTAAGAGGGCGCTAGCGAGTTGTGCTGTGTAGTGACGTTACGGTTTAGTGACGTTGAAGGGATAACACACTACCGTGTTCCCTGCGCTGGTTGCAGCTTCCTGGCACTACTTTCTCTAGGTGCAGTACCTTGACTGACCTGAGAGGTAAGGGGGCGCCAGAGAGCTGCACCCACCGGCCGGCTTTCATCACACCAACGATCCCCTGCAATAAAAGAAAAATAATAAAGCAACTTCATCCTTACCTTTCCATGGTTCCCAGGACAGCTTCAGCTCTGCTACATCGAGATGACAGGCTGGACCGCAGCAGAACGCCGCCATCCAGCCTGTCATCCCGCAGACACTGAGAAGGGCAGGCATGCTTGCGCTCTGCAGTGTCTGGCTGTGACGGCATAAAGATGAGCCGACAATGAACTCAGCTCACCTCCTGGACGTCCGTCACTGACAGCGTGGGAAACTTCTACTGCGCATGCGGGGAGCAGGAGAATTTTCCCACACTGTCAGTGACGTGTATGAGGTGAGCTGAGTTCATTGGACATGATCTCGGCTCATCTTTATGCCGTCACAGTCAGACACTGAGGAGCACAAGCATGCCTGCGCTTCTCAGTGTGTGCGGCATGGCAAGCTGAACGGCAGCGTTCTGCTGCGGTGCAGCCTGTCATGTGAATGTAGCAGAGCTGGACCGGTCCTGGGAACCATGGAGAGGTAAGGATGAGGTTGCTTTATTATTTTACTTTTATTGCAGGAGATCGTTGGCTTCAGCTGGAATGGGCGTGATGGTAAGTATGGTTTAATTTAGAACATTAAAAAATTGTGTGTTTATTTCAATTAAAGGACTTTTTTCTGGGTGTTGTGTTTTTTTAAATACTTTACTAGAAATTCATGGCGGTCATGTCTAATATTGGCGTGACCCCATGAATTTCGGGCTTAGGGCCAGCTGATAATGCCAAGCTGGCCTTAACCCCTTTATTACCTAGTGAGCCACCGCACCAGGGCCCTGGATGAGTTGGGTACAGCGCCAGAAGATGGCGCTTCTATGAACGCGCCATTTTCCGGGGTGGCTGCGGACTGCAATTTGCAGCGGGGGGGGGCCAGAAAGCTTGGGCCTCCCTGCGCTGCAGATTCCAGTCCCCAGCTGCCTAGTTGTACCTGGCTGGACACAAAAATAGGGCGAAGCCCCACGTATTTTTTTTTTAAATTATTTCATGAAATAATTAAAAAAAAAAGGGCTTCCCTATATTGTTGTGTCCGGCCAGGTACAAATAGGCAGCTGGTGGTTGGGGGCAGCCCGTTCCTGCCTGCTGTACCTGGCTGGATACAAATATAGGGCGAAGCCCACGTCAACATTTTTGGGAAAAATTAATTACAAAATTAATAATAATTTAGGGACTGCATCTTTATTAACCCCTCAATTGTCATTTAGTGTTAAAATAAAGGATTTTTTAAAAAGAAAATTGGCGTGGGATCCACCATCATTATAGTCTCTAGCGGAGGTTAGCAGACGGCTGGGGCAGATGTTTGAAGTCTGGGAAGGGGGTAAAACCCACGGAGCTTCCCAGGCTACTAATATCAGCCCCCAGCTGAATACCTAGCCTTTACTAGCTATTAGAATGGGGGACCCCCCCAAAAAATGACGTGGGGTCCCCCTATTTTAATATGTTTATGAGTGACAGTTTTCCTGCTATATACCTGCATGTCATAAGAATTTAAATTAAAAAAGGACCATGTTAAATTCAAATCTGTTTTTTTTTAATTTTTACCGGTGTTTGGTATGCGTTGGAAAAGGGGTAGTCTTATACGGTGAATATATCCTAAACTCTATATTTTAACAGGAAAGTAGGGGGGTCGTCTTATACACCAGGTCGTCTTATACGCCGGAATATACGGTAGTTTATTTTAATAGATTACCTAATCAGTGTGAATTAATATAGAGATGATGGAATAATCTATGTGTATGTATGTATGCAAATGTGTATATGCACATTGATTATGTTAATAGTTAATGATATATAACAGTTTCTGTTCTCAGGCTATGTGCCCACGATGCAGAAATGTTCCGGATTTTTCCTGAGCGTTTCTGCATCTCCCTGGCAGAAAAAATGTATGCGGATTGTACAAGCGGATTTTACATGTGGATTATACATGCGGATTGTACATGCGTTTTTCCTGCCAGGGACAAGCGGATGTGAAGCGTTCTTCACATGCATTTCCGCATGCGCATTGAAAAGCGCTTTCCAAGCGATTTTAACATCACTTGGAAAGTGCTTGACAACTTGGTCACACTATATAAATCCATGCAAACGGCATGGATTTATATAGTGTGTCCGAAAGAATGTTAAAAAATAAAAAATAAATGTCTTACTTACCTTCTGATGGTCCCCGGTGTCTTTATCCGATGCGTCTCAGCTTGCCGGCAGCTCGCGGTACACTGAAGGACCTGCCGTCACATGACTAAATGACGTCAGCGCAGGTCCTTGAGTCCACCGCGATCTGCCAACAAGCGAAGACAAGCACACCGGGGGCCATCAGAAGGTAAGTATAATATTTATCTTTTATTTTATTCTTTTTTTACAGGTACTATGGTACCTGGGTCCGGAGGAGAGTCTCCTCTTCTCCAGACCCGGGTACCATCCGCACATTGAAACGCATGGAATGTGCATGTACAGATCCAGTGATGCGGATTCCATGCGTTCCAATGCAAGTCAATGGAGGCTAAAACGCAGCGCTTCTGCAAAATAATTGGTCATGCTGCGTTTTTTTCCGCAATGATAAGACGCAGCGGAAATTTCTGCAGCATGTGCACAGCACATGCGGATTATCATTGGGGAACATGGCAGGCCTTCTACCAAGCGTTTTTTAAGCGTTTCTGCAGCAAAATTGCCTCTGCGGAAACGCTTAAAAATGCCTCGTGGTCACACAGCCTTATTGTAGACATGAACAACTAAATGATTTCCTGGGAATGACGTATGCATGTGCATGGCTGATAACAGAGAGATTCATGTCGAGTTGGCAAAGATGGCGCTGAGAGACGACTTCACCCCTCCCATCAGAATTCCTAAGGTGTTACTGAGGCCAGGAGATACATGGATGAGCAAATTGCAGTGTGCCAAGTTATCAGAAGGAGCAATGAATTTTACTAATCCCACCTAGAAGTAGAATACTATATAACCCCATGTCTACATAATAAAGTATGTCATTTTGCGTGGTTTAGTCTCTGAGTGAAGTTTTTCAACCATATTAGCAAATTTGGTTGATTTGCATTCACTCGGACATCTTTAATTAGGAGGAGAGCAGTTACCTAGTGTATCTTAAATCGGTGAAACCTCCACAGTGACAGCTGGGGAAAGGAACTGAATGAGCTGTGAGGGAATAGGGTCACTGTTGCAGGTTGTAGGGCTGGAAGAAGTGAGGAGTCTGGTCACTTCTTCTTCTGTGACCAGCTCGAAGATGGAAAGTGAACTTGAGGTGCGGGAGGGAATGGAATCCAGACTCTGAGGGGATTGTGTAAAAATGTCTTGACAGATATGATTGATTTTTTGTAGGAAATAAGTGGCCAGATCGTCAGCGCTTAGGTTGGTGACGGGGGTCTGTACTTTAGAGCTCAGGAGGGAGTGGAAGGTTTCAAAGAGTCATTTAGGATTGTTGGCTAGAGATGTGATGAGAGTGGTAAAGTAGAATTGTTTAGCCGGATGGAGAGCAGAATTATAAGTTTTGAGCATGAACTTATAGTGGATGAAGAGAAACCAAAAACAAGAAAAATACCCAAATAATTGAAAGTAAATGTATAGTGGATGAAGTTTTCTGTCAAAAGAGATTTTCTCCACAGATGCTCCACTCACAAAATAAGAATACTTTGTATGTACAATAAGGCAGGTACAAAACTCATCATAGCTCAATATTTCCCGCTCATAATAGAATAACGGAATAGATTCAGGGATAGGCATTTTTTCATAATGGTATATGAAAGAAAACCGCCTATATGGAGAAAACCGCCTCAAGGAGAAGTCTCTCATCCAGCTCCATTTCGCAGAGATCTCTTATTGGCATCCATTCATGATAAAGCATCTGGAAGGGAGTCAAACATATGAATTCCACCCTGAGCCGAGCAGGGTAGATTATAGAATAGGAAATTTGCTTTTCACAGAGCCTCCTTTTTCTATCCCAGAACTTGACCCTCTTCTTCTGAACTTCTGTTGAAAAGTCAGGATAAATAGATATTTTCCTTCCATCAAGGGTAAGTGAAGAGTGGTCGCTGGCCTTTCGTAGGATAAGGTCTCTGACTCGCCCCCTGGGTTGGTTACTATCCTGCTGACTACGCCAAAGCTGACTCGCCCCCTGGGCCGTGGGGCACTCGGATCCGGGCAGTAGGGGAACGATGGGAGTAGCAGTGGCAACCCGGTTCCGTGGCTCAGGGTGGTCAGACCAGTGGTAGTCTGCTAAGTGCTGTTGATAACGTCTGACTACGCCACCCATGGATTTGCGGTCATTAGGAACCGCCGCTGCAGGGCAGACCGCTGGGGCTGATGGTGTATGCAGCTGAGGTGCTGTGACTCCCCACGGGAAGAGTGCAGCCCCAGGGCAGTGTAGTGGACGGTGGGAGTGATGGTGGTGAGAGTCCCAGTGCTGATAGTGCTGGAGGAGCAAGGAGCACACAGACAACAGGTTGCAGTCCAGGGTCTTTACTAAAACAGATAAACTGACCCACAAACAGTCCCGGCTAGGAGGGGACCTGGATGTCTGAGAGCAATTGGGAAATTGGCCCTGGTCAGGGTGAGGGTGTAGGCCAACCGTGCTTTCTGTGCTCCTTCTGGCTATCTCCACCTTATAGGGTAACAGCCCATGTTTCCGAGCTTTCCATGTATTCTCGCCTGTATGGCCTGCGACGTGGGTTCCTTTCTGCTCCCGGCCTGGTACGGCTTTACTGGTCCCTTCTGTTGTGGCAGAGCCTCCAGGTTTCTTAGGCCAAGGAACATACAGTCCCCTGCGGACTGGTTATCTGCTGTGGGATGTGGAATCCTCCCAGTCTCAGACACCAAAGTCTGGTAAATTGAGTTATTTGTCTGCCAAGACAGGCTCTCTTCGCCTCTTGTCTCTGGCTTGTGGCTCTTCTACTGCCACACTTCCTCTTAGGGTGCAATACAGCTGTCCCTCTCTGCTCTGGACACTTCTCAGTGCTGAGACAGGTCGTCCAGTTCTCTCTAACCCTGCCCCCAGTTCCAGCTTTTATAGGGGCAGCCTGCTCCCCCTACTGGCCTGAGACAGGAGGTATTGCATGCTAATGTTCCCCTGACTAGAGAATCTCCCCCTTGCTCTCAGACACAGCTTTATTATACTTGTGGCATCCAGGCCAGAGTGACACATCTCTCTCTTTAAAATTTTGGAATTTGAGGAGTACAGGTCTTGGTGGAGCACCCGGTGGCAAAGGACGTGTAGGAACTCTGTGAGCTCTTTCAATTGCAAAAAATTGAGAGAGAGTGTCTTTGCCGAACATTGTAGTCAGCCAGGATTAAAAAAAAATCAACTGAATTACGACCCTCCGCTTTTTCATGAACCCCGACTAAACGTATGTTATTTCGCCGATGCCTATTCTCTAGGTCATCAACCTTCTTGAGTAGGGCATTGATATTCTGAAGACCTCTCCTGAGATATTTATGTATAGTAGGCATTTTGTCTGCAACAGAACTCACTCTTTCCTCCAACTCATTGACTCGGCTGTTTATTTTCTTCATGTTTTGTCTGATGAGATTAATGTCCTCTCTAAGCCCTCCCATGTGTTTGTTGAGAATTTCTAATGAGAAGCTACAGGATTTTCCAGCAGAGAAAACATCTTGTCGTGCAGGCTCTTGCCCAGAATCATTGACTTCTCCATAGGTGTTGTTAGTGCTCTGCATTTCCTGCACTTCTCTGTTTAACTGTTGCTGTGAGATTGGTGCCACATTGCCTCCCCTGCACAGTCTCTGTATCTCTCTTCCTCTGTGAGCATACCTGATCAGGTTGTAAATCATCTGAAGGGTCAGAATCTAAGGTCAGTCTGGCAAATCTCCCCAGCTTTGCTGCAGCAGCCTCAGCATCTCTCACTCTGGCTGGTGTGGGGGAGGAGGCGCCATGTTGGAAGGCCCACTATCTGGACTCTGCTCCTTCTGATGCTTGCTTCTGGTCATGTCTGAGTGCACTTTAAGCTTCTCTGTGTACTTTCCCCCAGCCTTTGGTGTGAAGGAATCAATATTTCACTGCTAATAGGTGGAAATAAAAGGATGCAGAGCAGGAGCAAAGCACAGAGCTTCCATGTGAAGAGGCTGTCAGCAAAAGGTCCCTTTTAAAGGGGAATCTGTAACACTCCCATAATCTGCTCCTGACCTCACATCAAAGACAGTCTGTATTATATGTATTTTATATGAGCACTGCACTTGGCTTTTTCTGGCAAAGAAGATGACACACCCGATCTGCCGCTCCATTTTACAATAGGAATAAAAGTGCCCTGTCAGGGATAAAAATTCCCCATTCTTCCAATCGGTACAGTCCCAAATGGTCAGACCAATCAATCACTGACCAATAAGATATCACCTCTCCTGTGGATCCTATGGAGTTATCACCTCTCCTGTGGATCCTATGGAGTTATCACCTCTCCTGTGGATCCTATGGTCATAACTTGTTTTCACCAACAAAGTCCTTTACTGCAAATTACCGTAATTGTACATCCCAGTTATGGTATTGCACAGTAAGAGGTGCAGGAGCCTCCTGTATTTTACAGCCGACGCTCCACTATATTCGGGATAATGGCTAACAGGTTTTCATATACAGCTGTAGTGTGGGCCCCTAGAATCAATTCCTATTGTGGCCCCAGACACCCCAGTTTGATCCTGGTTGGGGGTGGGAGGGTAATTTTGCACCCTGTCGTAAAGAAAAATTGTAAAATCCAAAAAGACATCTCTGGAGAGGGGACATATCACTCTCACATTGAACATATAGGATTATAACTAGAAAAGTGAGAAAGAGCTGACACTTCAACCTCTATTGACGTAGGGCCTCCTGCCGTGGTCAGGTAAATTCAACAAAGAATCTGATGAGAACCAGCCAACAAGTCTAGAATTTGCAAACTCAGAGGCGGATAAGTACATTTCCGAAGCAAGGGCTTTCTCTTTTCAAAGGACTTGTCTCAGACACTCTGAAGACTGTGGTCAGTGATGAATATTGGGGTTTGCATCGATCCAATATTCATGGGAGATGTATTTTCGACATCGTAGCAAAGGGACGATCATAACGCATTCACTCACATCATTGTAAGGCCAGCCGAACACACCCAACTTAATATCGTATAGATGGATAATGCTATCCATGCCATGTTTCATCTCTATAGAAAGGTAAAATCATGATAGAAAACATGACCATGATATTTCCCGCCCGAGACCTCCATGGGCGAAGATATCCTGAAAGTTGGGGATCTCATAAACTTCTAAAAGATCTAGCACACCTATGACAAGTCCTCATATGAGCTCACCAATAGAAGGTATGTGGGTGTAACCGTGATCTTATTAAATCAGAGCTTGGATTTTGGTCATTGGTCAGTCCTGGAAGGTACAGCTTGCTGCAGTTGTATCTGTTTTCCTAAGGAGTTCTTCTAAGGAGTGCTTCCTTGCGCTAAGCTCTGAGCTATTTCTCTGACACAGGTTTAGCACTTTTCTTTTATTATCTTTTTGATTTTATGTTAATGTATATATCATATTGTTTGTATCATCTTTGTGTATTTTTTATACACACTGCCTACTTTTCAAGATTAGATCACTTGTTTTTATTCTGTTATTCCCACACCCTATCATTTCTTTACTTAGAAAATTGGGCGTGAGGAACGATCAACACGCCCATATGATGGGGCGGTCGAGCATGTAAATTGTAACTCCCTACATGTCTTTCTATAGCAGGACGAAGAACGTTTGGCGTTCGAAACGTGTAGGTTTCACAGAGGTCTCCACCTTTATTTATTTTATTTTTGCAATGTGTATATCTTTTTAATGAATTAACAATAAAATCATAATTTTATCTGCAATTGGATCTGGAAGCTGGCGCATCACAATGTCGGTGGATATGCACCTTCTCTTTTTGGTTGAGGAGAAGGTGACTCCTACAGGGTGAGATAGAAAAATGCAATGAGCCTAAGAACTATCAGGCAGGTAATTGCTTATTACGTGCTTGTTCTACCCTGTGGTGGCTCAGATTGCTCCTGGACCGCTCCTAACAGCGATTCTGCTGCTTCACGTCAACAGAACAGCTCTTCCTCTTCCCGACTGCTCTGTCAAAGAGGCGTGACTGCCAACTTTATGCTGAAAGACAGACGGCTCCCTGCAGTTAGGCAGCAGGCAGCCAGCTGTCAATCAGCATGACACCGGCAGTCACACCCCATCAACAGATCAAAGCGGGAGCTGAAAAATCACTGTCAGGAGCGCTCCGTGACCACTCTGAACCAGCAGATATCGGCGCCTGGCACAACAGGCACATAGTTAGCAAATACTTGCCTGTTAGTTCTTAGGTCCATGGTAAAAAGAAAAATAAAAGTCCCGGACAACCCCTTTTAATATTAAGGAGCAGGAATTCTCCGCATGATGCTATAATCAAGAAAACATGAAATTCTCTCCTGCCCAGTCAGTCTGCCCGATCTGTTACACCATGATTACCAAAACCTCGACTCATTCCACTGCCCACTTGTATTACCACATACCCGACTCTGCTTGGCCCCTGTTACCAGGCCATTGGCTTGTCTGACTGCAAGTGCACACTTCTGAACCGGGAGTCCCTGTGGATTTTCACATCCCCTCAATTTGACATCATGAATTTCAGTGACACAGAGGATTGTTCGGCTAGACTGAACAAACTAGCATCTATTTTTGATAATAAACCGTCAGTGGTGACAACAGAACCGGATGAATTTAAAGATCTCATGTTCCAGATGGAAAACAAAATGACCAGAGAACTTAAAGTTTGGTGGGATCTCACAACCTTGGACACATATATAAAAAAGGAAATGATCCCTAGAGGTCTGCGTTTAAAAAAAAGTCGCCACCACTATATACAATGACGGTTTTCAAGAAGATCAGAATGCGATTCTTAGTCAATGTTCACTGAATCTTATGCACCTCATAATCAAACATGAGGAACTGGAACTGACTTAAATTAAATTGGATATTAAAAATATACAATCATCTTTGGGGAAATATGTGCAACTAAAAGAATTTAATATTTGTAATGACATACTGAAATCTAATTTGGCCAAGTTGGAGAACACCATTATGGATATAAAAAGATCCAAGTTCAAAAGGGACAGTGAGGACTATGCGCAGAACAAGATTTATAGTTGGAATAAACAATTACCATCCATCTTAAAAAAACGCTCCCACAAACGTTTTCAGAGATCTGGAAGAGGGAGTTTTAAGGAGCATGATGATATTACGGATAATTCTTTTGCTGCCACCTCTGATGATTACTCAGATTCATCTATGTGTTCAATGGGAGAAATGCAACAATTGTATTTTGTCAAAAATAAATTATCTAGTGCTGGTGGAACGATTACAAAAAACGGAGGAAGAGGGTGTGGCGCCCCTGAGGGTTCGGTCGCCACAGGGGGGTACTGCATCTTGTGAAAGAGGTGTGGTATCTCCTCTCCCAGGTTAGGATGGAGCACCTGTCAGGACCCCACCTCATCACTCAACACTACACACTCCTGTCCTATGGGGGCTAGTATGCACTAGGGTGCTGCCCCAGCAGGATAATGGAGATGGGGGAACCAAAGGTAGGGGGAACCATGTAGTGGGTGAGGGTGGAGGACGCACTTTTAGGTTACACTTGTAGATACATATTTAATAGCCAGCCATCTTAAGTTCAAGGTTGTTTGATTGTGGTCTTCACAGCTGGCAGTGGCCTTGTGTAGGAGCCTGCAGCGTGCTGGAGATGCACGGTCCTCGTGCTCTGGCCTTGAAACGAGGAGCAGGATAGAGTTAACGGAGGTCTCTACCCAGTCAAGGTACCTGCTTAAGAAGGCCTGGAGGGGAGCTGAGGAGGAGAGCTCCGCAGGCAAAAGGATCCCAGGGAATACGGACGGATCGGCATACGCCACCTGTACTCTCCATTCTGGCCTAGTCAGAGGGACCCCTGCTGCAAGAGGGGTACCGGCCCCTGATATCTGACTTTGTTACTTCACGTCTCAGTCGGAACAGCCTGAAGGCAAAAATCAGCTCACATCCGGCGGCGATGGCGCCCGCACAGCCTGTGTGTGGCCGAAATCAACAGGGCGTACTAATACGTACCTGGCTCTTAAAGCCCAGGGCGCAGGTACAGTACGTATTAGTACGCCCTGGGCTGTAAAGGGGTTAAGACCCATAGTGGTGGGGATTGGTTCCAATGGTGAAAAATTAAGTGCCTGGATGGATTTTTACCTACAGCCTCTGGTTCAGGAAACTCCGAGTTACATTAGGGATTCAAAATTCATAGTGACCATTTTTGATAAATTTGAATGGCAAAAAAACTTTGGATGATTGTCCTGTGATGTGGTGGCATTATACCCCCTCAATTCCACACCATATTGCTTTAGCATGTTTAACCTACCACCTTGACACATACAGTTCGTACACTATAGAAATAAAAGAATTTCTGGTCATAGCAGTACAGTTCCTCTTAGAGCGTAATTATTTTAGCTTTGATAAAAGTTTTTTTTTTACAGAGAAGAGGAGTCAGCATGGGCAGTAAATTTTCTCCTTCACTAGCGAACATAGTGATGTGTAGGTGGAAGGAGCTTTTCATTTACCATAATGATAACACATATAGTGGACACATTGTGTGGTACGGTAGATTTATTGATGACCTCCTCCTGGTGTGGGGGGCACACAGGAGGAGGTGGTACAATTTGTACAGTACATCAACTGCAATAATTTTAATCTTAAATTCACTTAGTTCTACCATTCATCCAAAATTACTTTTTTGGATCTCGAACTTGAGGCTACCAAGGAGAAAGAATTGGTCAAAATTAATCCCCACAGAAAATCAGAAAATCTACAGCCTCAAATTCTATTCTATCAGCTAAATGTTGTCATCCGCCACATATTAAGAGAAATATCCCTTACGGTGAGCTAATACGAACAATACGAAATTGTTCAGATAACATCACTTTTCAGAAGGAATCAGAAAAAATTTGTAACAGACTATCCAATAGGTCCTATCCCGAGTGGTCTTTAAGAAAAGCGAGTAGAATTGTCTCCAATATAAATCAGAAAGATATACTCCGAAATAAACAGAAAAATAACATTAACACATTGGATACTAGGGTAACGTTTTCTACCACCTATAGTCCTCAGTATAATAAAATTACATCTAGAATTAAAAAGTATAACCCTATTATATATCAGAACAAGAAACTAAAAAACCTACTTTCTACTGACATCCGCTTTGTAGCCAGGAAAGCGCCCGCTCTGGGAACCATCCTTTCTCCTAGCTTATACACCAGTGAGACTAATACTGTACAACCAAATTGGCTCAGCACAAAAGGTTTCTTCAGATGTGGAGCCAATCGGTGCAAAGCGTGTCTACACGCGGTTAAAACAGATAGTTTTATGTCCTTAAGTATTGATAGAGAATATAAAATTCATGATTTCCTCAATTGTAATTCATCAGGGGTTATATACCTTATAGAATGCACCTTGTGTAAGGTCCACTATGTGGGTTGTACCACAGGTGCGCTGAAAGTCCGTATCAGAAGACATCTTTCTGATGCGATTAATTTGGAAGCCATGAATACATCAGCAGTATCGAGGCATTTTGCGAGAGTTCATAAAGGTGACACCTCATTCCTTAAATATATGGAGATAGAGAAGGTATATAGATCCACACGAGGGGGGGATCATAAGTGCAAACTTCTGAACCGGGAGTCCCTGTGGATTTTCACATTGGATACAACAGGGGTTAAATTCAAGACAGGATCTGATACTGCAGTATTAAGAAATATAATTCTGCATTTATTTCCATGCATGTACACTGGGTACGGAAAGTATTCAGACCCCTTTACATTTTTCACTCTTTGTTTCATTGCAGCCATTTGGTAAATTCTAAAAAGTTCATTTTTTTCTCATTAAAGTCCACTCTGCACCCCATCTTGTCTGAAAAAAAACAGAAATGTAGAAATTTTTGCAAATTTAATAAAAAAGAAAAACTGAAATATCATACGGGCATAAGTATTCAGACCCTTTGCTCAGTATTGAGTAGAAGCACCCTTTTGGGCTAGTACAGCCATGAGTCTTCTTGGAAATGATGCAATAAGTTTTTCACACCTGCATTTTGGGATCCTCTGCCATTCTTCCTTGCAGATCCTCTCCAGTTCCGTCAGGATGAATGGTAAACGTTGGTGGACAGCCATTTTCAGGTCTCTCCAAAGATGCTCAATTGGGTTTAGGTCAGGGCTCTGGCTGGGCAAGTCAAGAATGGTCACATAGTTGTTCTGAAGCCACACCTTTGTTATTTTAGCTGTGTGCTTAGGGTCATTGTCTTGTTGGAAGGAGAACCTTTGGCCAAGCCTGAGGTGCAGAGCACTCTGGAAGAGGTTTTCATCCAGGATATCTCTGTACTTGGCCGCATTCATGTTTCCTTCAATTGCAACCAGTCGTCCTGTCCCTGCAGCTGAAAAACACACCCATAGCATGATACTGCTGTTATGATCTGCTACAAGAACTAAGGAAAGAGAGGAAATCTGTCCATACAATAGGACTAAGCTGATTCCCTACGATGCAGCGGGCAACCTGTTCCTTGTGAACAGACCCGCCTTCGTCCACGGCTAGTCTGAACGTAGACCTATAGATTAAAGGGAGGGGTCCCTAAAAGAACTAAGGACTGGGAAAAAATTGGACACCTCCTGGCAGAAGTAGTAGCAGAAGAAGACAAACAGACAAAAGTACTTAGTGGTCCAAGGACCAAACAAACTAGAGAGATACAGTAGGTACAAAGCACCTGGCTAGATTAAGAGTCAAAGTAACACTGAAGTCCAGCAAAGCCTGAAGGGCGGAGCTGGAATAAATAGGCAGAAAGTCACGTGACCACAAAATAGAAAAAACTAACAGGAGGGTTCTAACAACTGCTACCACCATGTTTCACTGTTGGGATTGTATTAGGCAGGTGATGAGCAGTGCCTGGTTTCTTCCACACATACCACTTAGAATTATCACCAAAAAGTTCTATCTTTGTCTCATCAGACCAGAGAATCTTATTTCTCATAGTCTGGGAGTCCTTCATGTGTTTTTGAGCAAACTCTATGCGGGCTTTCATATGTCTTGCACTGAGGAGAGGCTTCCGTCTGGCCTCTCTGCCATAAAGGCCCAACTGGTGGAGGGCTGCAGTGATAGTTGACTTTGTTGAACTCTCTCCCATCTCCCTACTGCATCTCTGGAGCTTAGCCACAGTGATCTTGGGGTTCTTCTTTACCTCTCTCACCAAGGCTCTTCTCCCACGATTGCTCAGTTTGGCTGGACGGCCATGTCTAGGAAGACTTCTGGTGGTCCCAAACTTCTTCCATTTAAGGACTATGGAGGCCACTGTGCTCTTATGAACCTTGAGTAATGCAGAAATTCTTTTATAACCTTGGCAAGATCTGTGCCTTGCCACAATTCGGTCTCTGAGCTCCTTGGGCAGTTCCTTTGAGCTCATGATTCTCATTTGGTCTGACATGCACTGTGAGCTGTGGGGTCTTATATAGACAGGTGTGTGCCTTTCCAAATCAAGTCCTATCAGTTTAATTAAACACATTTGGACTCCATTGAAGGAGTAGAACCATCTCAAGGAGGATCACAAGGAAATGGACAGCATGTGACTTAAATATGAGTGTCTGAGCAAAGGATCTGAATACTTATGACCATGTGATATTTCAGTTTTTCTTTTTTAATAAATTTGCAAAAAAATTCTACATTGCTGTTTTTTTCAGTCAAGATGGGGTTCAGAGTGTACTTTAATGAGAAAAAAATGAACATTTTAGAATTTATCAAATGGCTGCAATGAAACAAAGAGTGAAAAATTTAAAGGAGTCTGAATACTTTCCGTACTCACTGTATGTATCTATATACACTGCTCCAAAAATAAAGGGAACACTTAAAACAACAGAATATAACTCCAAGTAAATCAAACTTCTGTGAAATCAAACTGTCCACTTAGGAAGCAACACTGATTGACAATCAATTTCACATGCTGATGTGCAAATGGAATAGACGATAGATGGAAATTATTGGCAATTATCAAGACACCCTCAATAAAGGAGTGGTTCTGCAGGTGGGGACCACAGACCACATCTCAGTACCAATGCTTTCTGGCTGATGTTTTGGTCACTTTTGAATGTTGGTTGTGCTTTCACACTCGTGGTAGCATGAGACAGACTCTACAACCCACAGAAGTTGCTCAGATAGTGCAGCTCATCCAGGATGGCACATCAATGCGAGCTGTGGCAAGAAGGTTGGCTGTGTCCAGAGGCTGGAGGCGCTACCAGGGGACAGGCCAGTACACCAGGAGATGTGGAGGGGGCCGTAGGAGGGCAACAACCCAGCAGCAGGACCGCTACCTCCGCCTTTGTGCAAGGAGGAACAGTAGGAGCACTGCCAGAGCCCTGCAAAATGACATCCAGCAGGCCACAAATGTGCATGTGTCTGCACAAACGGTTAGAAACCGACTCCATGAGGGTGGTATGAGTGCCCGACATCCACAGATAGGGGTTGTGCTCACAGCCCAACACCATGCAGGACGCTTGGCATTTGCCACAGAACACCAGGATTGGCAAAGTCGCCACTCGCGCCCTGTGCTCTTCACAGATGAAAGCAGGTTCACACTGAGCACATGTCACAGACATGACAGAGTCTGGAGACGCCATGGAGAGCGACATCCTTCAGCATGACCGGTTTGGCAGTGGGTGAGTAATGGTGTGGGGTGGCATTTCTTTGGAGGGCCGCACAGCCCTCCATGTGCTCGCCAGAGGTAGCCTGACATCCATTAGGTACCGAGATGAGATCCTCAGACCCCTTGTGAGACCATATGCTGGTGCGGTTGGCCCTGGGTTCCTCCTAATGCAGGACAATGCCAGACCTCATGTGGCTGGAGAGTGTCAGCAGTTCCTGCAAGATGAAGGCATTGAAGCTATGGACTGGCCCGCCCGTTCCCCAGACCTGAATCCGATTGAGCACATCTGGGACATCATGTCTCGCTCCATCCGCCAACGTCACGTTGCACCACAGACTGTCCAGGAGTGGGCGGATGCTTTAGTCCAGGTCTGGGAGGAGATCCCACAGGAGACCATCCGCAACCTCATCAGGAGCATACCCAGGCGTTGTAGGGAGGTCATACAGGCACGTGGATATATATATATATATATATATATACATATATATATATATATATATATATATATATATATATATGCCTTTTTGTCATTCTAGTAGTAGGGCATAATTAAGACATGATTTGTTGAAACGCGTAGGTCTGTAAGGTATGATAGTTGCACATTTGCTGTATTCTTTGTGGAGCAGTGTTTTATATGGCTAATAAAAGCTAAGTTTTAATATTTTTTTCTACTAAACAAACCTTTACGCTGGATCATTTGCACTTTTCCCTTGTCTGACTACACTTACGTTTCGCCCTGGTACCACTTATCTGCATCTCCAGAAGTTTCCCATTTCTCTATTATACTCTTCAAATTACATTTTGAGACTTTCTCCTCCTGTTGTTGCACATATTTTTTTCCTTCATCTGCACAGGTATCATTAATCTATCAACTATAATGGCCGTACCAGGTCCTGCAGGTCCTGTATCCCGTACACATGACGTGGGCAGTGCACGGCATGCCGCTAGTTTTTATTCTGAGTGCTCTTATATACGGTGGTAGTTTTACACAATGTTGAGCCTGTGATTTGCAGAGTGAAATGTCTGACTGCTAGAACAGAAGTATACGGCAGATTCTGCAGCATGGATACATAAAGGACGTCCTGGGGGAATATACCTCCCTCCAACACTCGTCCAGTCCCTGCCTCACACTAGAGACATTTATAATAACTCCAGGACTATGGAGCTGGTCATTTTCTCATAATCTGTGGCCATTATTAGTGATCTCGCATTGTACGGTAATATCACCCTGGAGGTTGTGATGTATTTAGTGTAATAGCGCCATCTAGAATATACAGTATATATCAGGCGATACCATGCTTTCTATAGTTAGTCGTCTTATGTGCCCTCTATAGCTATCTATTATACTTTATATTTCTTAATAATAATTTATAATAAATTACTCGATAGTTTTACAGCTTTATGATGTTTATTAATCTGCTGTAATTATAAAAGAAAGTCCAACCTTACAGTGGACACAGGTGGAAGTGTCCTCATTGATGGTGTAGGCTGAGGTGGAGCAAGTATATAGTCAGTGGGGGATCAAGATGACCAGTATTCCCCAGGGTTCCTTGTTATCAGGGAGGGACCCGGTGTATGCAATCAAAAGATCTTATCCTCTGACCGGCTGTGTGCCATCAACAGGTAATGATCCTCTGTCCGGCTGTGTGCCATCAACAGGTAATGACCATCCGGCAGTGCGACATCAACTGGTCATCACCCTCCAGCTGTGTGCCATCAACAGGTAATGACCATCCGGCAGTGCGCCATCAACAGGTAATCACCCTCTGGCTATGGCCATCAATAGGTCATCACCCTCCAGCTGTGTGCCATCAACAGGTAATGACCATCCGGCAGTGCGACATCAACTGGTCATCACCCTCCAGCTGTGTGCCATCAACAGGTAATGACCATCCGGCAGTGCGCCATGAACAGGTAATGACCATCCGGCTGTGTGCCATCAACAGGTAATGATCCTCTGTCCGTCTGTGTGCCATCAACAGGTAATGACCCTCTGGCTATGGCCATCAATAGGTCATCACCCTCCGGCTGTGTGCCATCAAATGTTTTTATCTTCTGTCCAGTTTTGTGCCATCAAGAGGTAATGACCCTCCAGCTGTGGGCCATCAACAGGTCATCACCCTTCGGCATTTAGGCTTCTTGTCTTCTGTAACATGCGATTCTTGAGTCTCCTGATGTTAAAAAATATTAAAAAAATCACCGATTAAACTAATAATCTATGTAGTACATAAGCATCACAATTTATAATCTATCTAGTGCATAAGTATGACAATTTAGCTCACAGAACATACACTATGCTAAAACATTAGACCCTACAAGCTGAAATTTGCTAAACTAACATAAATATAACTGACAAATCAGTAGAAAAATCGCTACCAATGGCACAGCTCTCTTCACATCAACCTGTAACCATAGTAGATAAGAAATAGAGGACAATGCTCATAGTCAGTTATCAACAATTCGGCATGGGACATCCCACCAGAGACTTTATAATATCTAGTAGATTATAGATGGCAATAGAATTTACCAACAAGCACATAGTACGCCAAACTCAAGTACATAGTATGCCAAACCTCGACACGTTTTCCTAAAATAGGTTCATCAGAAGCACATACTAGACAGTGATACTTAGCAAAGCGTTCATAGATATATGCGCCATATCATAAGGTGCTAAAGTGCAAGTGTGTGACAAAATATCCATTCGATTTCAGGTGCAATGCTGCATTGTATGTAGTAAGATGGTGCCCATCAGACAGCATGTATAGGACTAACCTGTGATGAAAACACGAGCAATGGGAAAGTTCAAGCAGTTGCCTTCTCAATCTTCCTCGCCTCTAAGACATCTAAGGAAACATCTTCTCCTCTTGATTTTGGGTTGAGGTGTTGTAGGCATTTCAGGCTCTGGCATTCTAGGTTCTGACATACTAGGTTCTGACATGGTAGGTTCTGGTGTTCTAGGTTCTGGTGTTCTTGGCTCTGGAATCCTGGGTTGTTGGCTTCTCTGAAAAATCAGTAACCTCTCTTTATGCTCCGTGGCACTTCGAGCTCTTCTTCCTATATTGTTGTGAAGGATCGTTCTGACCCAGACAATATCACTGAACGCCACTTTATAGTTGCAACTAGGAACCTTTTTCGCATCCTGCGGTGCAGGAGCCATGGATGGAGTAGAACATTTGCCATTGGGCAGGACAGGTGTTCTCCTGGAGTCTTGCTCCTGAATCTGAGGGATGCAAATCGGCTCCTTACAAGCACTTTGTTCCTTCAGAATGGTTTTGTTCTCAGGAGTTTTCTGATTGTTTCACCAGGTTCAGACATTGCCCACTTGCTCAGGACAAGACTTAAGGCCAAATACTCTAGTATTGTCAGTAGTGTCATCACCGCAACAAAAACTGCGTCACGGAAGAGCCAAAGAGGAAGATTGATGGAAGCTTGATAGGTACTTCTCCTGAGATCCACGGGTAGTGGGTCATCCTATAATAAAGAAAAAAAACATAATAAAGTCCTGTATATTTATACCCAATCCAGTCAAACAGAGAGCCCTTGTTATTATACAGTGATGGATACATTATCAAGCAACTTTCAGAAATATCCCATTGAGAAGATCAGGAAGAAGTTTGGGATTCACCTCCAGGGTCCATGGAATATTATTTACAGTTCGACTTTCATATGACGGACGGTCACGTGTCCAGTATGAGAAGTCCTGCAAGAGGCGATATTCTCATTAGTTGATCCTTGTGACCTCCATATTGATGAGAACATACTCGCCCTCAGTGTACTGTAATGTGGGGGGTAGAGCAACGTAAAGCACAGAAATGATAGGATGATGCTCATCATCTCCAGAGGTCTCTCAGCACCAAGGTATGGTCAATGAGATACAAGCTGCAGATGGGCCGAGGCTTCTAATATACCCAGGGGTGACATCACAAAGCCCTCTGTGACATCATTGCACAGTTCTATCCATCATGTCACTGATACTTTGGACCTAACTAAATGTCTAAAAGAGAACCCTTCCACATGATTTCCAATCACGGAGCAGCTTCAGTTTTTCAAGAAAAGTTTAAAAAATATAATCTGTGCTGTGATTGGTCACAATGGCACATGAAGCAGAACGTCTTTAGATCTTTTAAAGGGAAAGTGTCAGCAATTTTTTTACAATTGTAAAATTGTAAAGTATTTATATTTATATATAAATACACATATATATTTAAAAAGGTTTTAATGGTATAAAATCTGAAAAAAATATTTTAACTGTTTTGATGTTTTCATCTTGTAAACACTAGGGGGAGCAGCTGCTGACATTTCCCATGAAAACAGAATGCAGCTAGCTCGCATTACGACTGCAGTAAAAGTGGGCGGGATCTGCTCACATGGGTGTGATGTCACTCCTCCCCTTCTGGGCGTTTGCCAAAAGGTAAATGAGACTGTAGTTTAGGATCACAGTGCGGAGCGATCACTGGTGACTGCAAAGTGATATATAAGGGACAACACCAAAGTCATTAATCACTACAAGGACAAGGCAGGAATGTGGGAGTCAGAGGGGTCACCCCACACTTATATCCCCTCTGACTGTCACTTCCTAAGCTCCTTTCCCTGCCATAACCTCTTATTCCCGCAGGTAAATTCTTACAGGACCCCCCTCCCCATCCCCTTCCCCTGCCGCAGCTGATTCTAAACGTCCTCCATATGTAATAATAGACAGGTACTCACCGGCAGCCTATGGTAATTCACAGGGTAGAACAGGGTACAGCACAGAAACAATATGGCGATCCTCATTGTCTCCAGGGCGTATCTCAGCACCAAGATATGGGCAATGAGATATGAGCTCCAGGTGGATGGAGCCCCCTTATATACCCCAAGGGTGACATCACAACGCCCTCTGTGACATCATCACCCACAACATTCCATCACATGACATCACCCAGCACCAGCATCATGTGACCCAGCATAAATAGAAAGTCCTTGTTGCCTATAGCAACTATTCAAAACTAAGTTTAAACTTTTCCAACAGCTAAAGGCGGCTCTGTGATGGCAGTTTCTTCTTGTGGACGGTTGTGATAAATCTGCAGAACATCTACATAACGCGACATGTAGAAAATCCTGTCTTTTCCCCTCTGTTCTTCCTCTGGTGCTACAGAGACGGATAGAAGGAGCTTTTCCAGACCTTACAGTGCACAATATGGGACCTAATCTCTGATATCCCAGATCTCCTCAGTACAAGCATACCGCCAACCTATGAGTACTAGAAAGAGGGCGAAACCATGCGGCACGCGTAGTCTGACCACGCCCCTATCCACACCCCAAGCTACGCCCATTTACCATGTCTTTCTCCCCCGGCAGGAAGAGTTATCAGAGGTGCGGTGGCAGTGAGGGACATTCAGCAGAAACTCGGGACTGCAGGGCATAGACCTAAATCCGGGACTGTCTGCTGTATCCAGGACGGCTGGGACTAGAGATGAGAGGATCGACTCATGGGACTCAGGTCCAGCATCCAGGTCAGTGGTAATTAGTGGCTGGGCGGGAGGCCCTGTCGCGGCTTTAGATTAGCCCGGGCTGCTGCAATATCATCTGTGCGTCCTGCTCTTCTCTAGTTGGGACCTGTGGATTATTTTTTGTTCCCTCATTCACAGTCGGACCCTTCAGAACTTTCTCATCTCTGTGTAGTTTCAGTATATGACATCTGGCTTTTTTGTGTCTGTAAGGCCGTGTTCACACGTAACATAAATACTGTGCACCAATCTACACAATAACAATCTCCTCTGGTTATTGCATCTTTGGTGCACTATTTTAGGCTTTTTCCCCCTTATTTGATGCATTTTGGTGCAGATGTGAAAACGCGTTTTTAATTGTTTTTTACAGTACAGAAAAGCTTTGATTCTGCACTTAAAAAAGTATCTGCAGTTTCTTACAGACGTTTTTTTATGCTCCACATAGAAGTCTATAGAGGAAAAAAATCACCAAAACCGCACAGGGTGGGGGCAGGGTGAGGGACACTGAGGGCAGAATGGAGGCATGGGGGGGTCGAATGGGAAACATGGAGGCAGAATGGGAGACATTGGGGGCAGAATGGAGTCACATTGGGGGAGAATGGAGTCATATTGGAGGCAGAATGGAAACACATTGAGGGCAGAATGGAGACATGGGGGGCAGAATGGAGACGGGGCAGAATGGAGACAGGGGAGAAGAATGGAGACAGGGGGGCAGAATGGAGACAGGGGGGCAGAATGGAGACAGGGGGGCAGAATGGAGACCGGGGGCAGAATGGAGACAGGGGGGCAGAATAGAGACCGGGGGGCAGAATGGAGATAGGGGCAGAATGGAGACGGGGCAGAATAGAGACCGGGGGGCAGAATGGAGATAGGGGGCAGAATGGAGACATGGGGACAGTATGAAGACATTGGGGGCAGAATAGAAACCAGAGGGCAGTATGGATGGAGACAAGGGTGGCAGAATAGAAACATGGGGGCAGAATGGAGACAGGGGGGCAGAATGGAGATAGGGGGCAGAATGGAGACAGGGGGCAGAATGGAGATAGGGGGCAGAATGGAGACATGGGGACAGTATGGAGACATTGGGGGCAGAATAGAAACCAAAGGGCAGTATGGATGGAGACAAGGGTGGCAGAATAGAAACATGGGGGAAGAATGGAGACAGGGGGGCAGAATGGAGACGGGGCAGAATAGAGACCGGGGGGCTGAATGGAGATAGGGGGCAGAATGGAGACAGGGGGCAGAATGGAGATAGGGGGCAGAATGGAGACGGGGCAGAATAGAGACCGGGGGGCAGAATGGAGATAGGGGGCAGAATGGAGACATGGGGACAGTATGGAGACATTGGGGGCAGAATAGAAACCAGAGGGCAGTATGGAAGGAGACAAGGGTGGCAGAATAGAAACATGGGGGCAGAATGGAGACAGGGGGGCAGAATGGAGACATGGATGGAAGAATAGAAACATGGGGGGCAGAATGGAGACGGGGGCAGAATGGAGACATTGGGAGCAGAATAGAAACCAGGGGGTAGTATGGAGACAAGGGGGGCAGAATGGAGACAGGGGGGCAGAATGGAGTCACATTGGGGGAGAATGGAGTCATATTGGAGGCAGAATGGAAACACATTGAGGGCAGAATGGAGACATGGGGGGCAGAATGGAGACGGGGCAGAATGGAGACAGGGGAGAAGAATGGAGACAGGGGGGCAGAATGGAGACGGGGCAGAATAGAGACCGGGGGGCAGAATGGAGATAGGGGGCAGAATGGGGACAGGGGGCAGAATGGAGACAGGGGTCAGAATAGAGACAGGGGGGCAGAATAGAGACCGGGGGGCAGAATGGAGATAGGGGGCAGAATGGAGACATGGGGATAGTATGGAGACATTGGGGGCAGAATAGAAACCAAAGGGCAGTATGCATGGAGACAAGGGTGGCAGAATAGAAACATGGGGCAAGAATGGAGACAGGGGGGCAGAAAGGAGACGGGGCAGAAT
Source organism: Phyllobates terribilis (assembly GCF_046119375.1). Lineage (NCBI taxonomy): Eukaryota > Metazoa > Chordata > Amphibia > Anura > Dendrobatidae > Phyllobates > Phyllobates terribilis. The sequence continues at coordinate 2,278,415 of NW_027362809.1, read as the reverse complement.
AGAGACCGGGGGGCAGAATGGAGATAGGGGGCAGAATGGAGATAGGGGGCAGAATGGAGACGGGGCAGAATAGAGACCGGGGGGCAGAATGGAGATAGGGGGCAGAATGGAGACATGGGGACAGTATGGAGACATTGGGGGCAGAATAGAAACCAGAGGGCAGTATGGATGGAGACAAGGGTGGCAGAATAGAAACATGGGGGCAGAATGGAGACAAGGGGGACAGAATGGAGACATGGAGGGAAGAATAGAAACATGGGGGGCAGAATGGAGACGGGGGCAGTATGGAGACATTGGGGGCAGAATAGAAACCAGGGTGTAGTATGGAGACAAGGGGGGCAGAATGGAGACAGGGGGGCAGAATGGAGGCAGGGAGGGCAGAATGGAGACAAGGGGGGCAGAATGGAGACATTGGGGCAGAATAGAAACATTGGGGCAGAATGGAGGCAAGGGGGGCAGAATGAAGAAAGGGGAGCAGAATGGAGACATTGAATGCATAATAGAAACATGGAGGCAGAATAGAAACATGGTGGTAGAATGGAGACGGGGCAGAATGGAGAGACATTGGGGGCAGAATGGAGATGGGGCAGAATTGAGACATTGGAGGCAGAATGGAGAGACATTGGGGGCAGAATGGAGACATGGGGCAAAATAGACACATGGAGGCAGAATGGAGACGTGGGCAGAATGGAGAGACATTGGCAGAATGGAGAGACATTGGGGCAGAATGGAAAGACATTGGGGCAGAATGGAGAGACATTGGGGGCAGGATGGAGAGACATTGGGGGCAGAATGGAGAGACATTGGGGGCAGAATGGAGACTGTAATGCACACGCCCGGGCTGAGTGCCGTGTGCGTGTGTATGTAATGATTCCACTGTGCCATGAACCGGAGAGTGCCTGGAGAGGCGTAACTAAGTATCTGCCCGATCCGACCAAGGTCGCACGACGGCATACGACGCCAGTGCACCATGGAGGAACCGGGCAGAGGGACCAGGTGCTACTCCAGGTCAGACCCCGGACACGGCTGTTGACCCACACAGGGAAATACTGGTACAGGCAGGTTAGGCTGGCACACAGACTGGTGGGTATAGGCAGACACGGCTGGAATACAGACGGGTGGATGCTGGAGAGCACGACTGGTATGCAGGCAGGGAGGTACTGGCTGGTATGACAGGTTGGAGCACAGAGTGGATAGGACCCAGTTCAGACTGGGACTCAGGAACAGAACCGCAGATGCAGCGGACAAACACAGCAGAGTGAGACCGCCCGGAGCGGCGAGCAAGAGCAGAGCAAGACGAGACCGCCAGTAGCGGTGAGCGAGAGTAGAGCAGGACAAGGCCGCCTGGAGCGGTGAGCAAAGGGTCAGAGCAGAGCGAGACTGCCAGAGCAGTGAGCAAAGGGTCAGAGCAGAGCGAGACTGCCGGAGCAGTGAGCAAAGGGGTCAGAGCAGAGCGAGACTGCCGGAGCAGTGAGCAAAGGGGTCAGAGCAGAGCGAGACTGCCGGAGCAGTGAGCACAGGGGTCAGAGCAGAGCGAGACTGCGGAGCATTGAGCAAAGGGGTCAGAGCAGAGCGAGACTGCCGGAGCAGTGAGCAAAGGGTCAGAGCGGAGCGAGACTGCCGGAGCAGTGAGCAAAGGGTCAGAGCGGAGCGAGACTGCCAGAGCAGTGAGCAAAGGGTCAGAGCGGAGAGAGACTGCCGGAGCAGTGAGCAAAGGGTCAGAGCGGAGCGAGACTGCCGGAGCAGTGAGCAAAGGGTCAGAGCAGGCCAGAACCGCCGGAGCGGTGAGCAAAGGCAGAGCAGGCTAGAACCGCCGGAGCGGTGAGCAAGGCAGAGCAGGCTAGAACCGCCGGAGCGGTGAGCAAGGCAGATCAGGCTAGAACCGCTGGAGCGGTGAGCAAGGCAGAGCAGGCTGGAACCGCCGGAGCGGTGAGCAAGGCAGAGCAGGGGGGACAGGGCTCTGTACACGCGGAACAGACAGGAAGGGAAAGGCAGAACCAGATACCCACAGGGTACTTGCAGTGAAGTAGCGAGTGGACCACAAACTCACAAATGGAAGTACAGTGACAACGAGCAGGAGTTAGGTACGAGTTCAGACTCTGCAGAAAAAGGGAAGGTACGGACATAGAGAAAAACAGGAAACAGGCTAGGAGAGTATTCAGACAAGAACAGACACAGCAGCAAGATACAGGAGCGGGTCTAGGTATGCGGTCCCTAGAAGGCGGAACGAACAGGCTAGAGCGTGTTCAGACAGGAACAGCCAAGATACAGAAACGGGTCTAGGTATGCGGCCCCTAGAAGGCGGAAAGAACAGGCTAGGAGCGTGTTCACACTGGCCTGGAAATACAGCCTCCAGGATAGGCAGAAGACAACAGGCTAGAAGATAGTTCAGACAGGACACAGTTCAGACATGGGAACTGATACCGCGAAGCAGGAAACATAGACAGGACCTGGCACATCAGTGACTAGACGCCAACTGACAGAACACAATGCTCAGGCAGGGTTTCTTGGGAGGAGCTGGGTTAAATACCAGATGACAGACAGCAATAGGCTGAGGACGCATCAGGGGTGTGTCTGCAGCAGGTACAAGAAACAGGAAGTGATCGGGCGCCGCCCTTAAGCAGCAGAAACAGAGGCAAGCAGACAGCATGGAGGGAAGCCAGGCTAGCAGACTGGACTGGAGATCAAGTGCTCGCTCTTGCACAGTGGGAGATGGACCACTATGCAAGGACGCCGCCAGGTATGTTACAGAGACATGGGGCAAAATAGACACATGGAGGCAGAATGGAGACGTGAGCAGAATGGAGAGACATTGGCAGAATGGAAAGAAATGGGGGCAGAAAGGAGAGACATTGGGGCAGAATGGAAAGACATTGGGGCTGGATGGAGAGACATTGGGGGCAGGATGGAGACAAATGGAAACATGGGGGCAAGATGGAGACATTGGGTGCAGGATGGAGACAATGGGGGCAGGATGAAGACAATGGGAGTAGGATGTGGGACATTATTACTGTAGGGGCTAATCAAAGGATATTATTACTGCTGTAATGTATTTTATTTTTGAGGATACTGTTTTCTGTGGGGGGTTCATGTTACTGTGCAGGGCGGCACTATATCACTTTTTTTCTTTATCTGGTGTAGTGTAGAAGTTGGGGAAATATTGGGGAATGTGCTCTCTAAGCTGCTCTAGATAACTGTGTTATTTTATGCAGAGATGAGTCCTGGCGAGAAGAAGTGATGGCGGTCTGCGATGGATGAAGAGGAAAAGTGGAGATGAAGGCCTTCAACTAGAGACATCACCAGTGAGTCAGTGTGTTATCTGTACACTGACACTATACACTGTGTACTATACACAGAGCTCCTGTGAATAATGGCACTATTAGTAATAGTAATATTAGTATTCTGTTTTTGTATTAATGCTCAGTATGGTAGTATTCGGTCACTATGTGGTGGTAATATGTGATCTGGTCATGGTGTGGCGGTATTTGTCCCTTGTCCACTACAGGATATTGGCCCCTCATGCCGTCCACACTGAGTTTGTTTCCGTCCTCTTGAGACTGTGCTGCGAGATATAGCAAACCTTCTTGTGACGGCACCACCTGTACAACCTGAATGGGCCGCCTCATGTTACCCACAATTACCAAGACACAACAGAAATGGAAAACTAGAGAAGTCAGGGAGGAGGAAGAGAGAGGAATTGTCTGTAGCAATGTCATGCTCCAGGATTTGATCCCTTCAGTTTGTGTTCGGTGGTCGGCTTCTCTTTCTGCCGAGCCACAGGACACACACATTTTCACTGGGTGTTTGGGTTCTGCTTTTCTGGCTGCAGCCTGCTTAGCTTTACACATTTGTATTTTTATTTGGATGCCTACCACATTTTGGGTGCAGCTTTATAGTCTGCGTTTCCTGCTGGTGATAGATTCATTTGGATATTCTGACATTCTGTTGATATTTGGAGCTAGGGTTTTTCGCTTTGCTGTTTATTTGCTATACTTTGCACTTTTCTTCTTTTTATCATTTGAAAATAGGCAGTATATTTGTTAACAGTACTTGCTGTATTCTTTGTTTGGTATTTTGTTTCTTACTTTACTTGCTTTGGGATTATTCCTTTGTTCAGCACACTCCTCTTCTTTTAGATAATTCACACTCTGCTCTGCCCTCTGGTTCTTTAGGAGGAACGTGAAGCAACTTGTCTGCCTTTTAGGCAGTTTAGGCCATAGTTGCCATCTCCTAGTCTGTGGTTAGGTCTATCTCTTCACCCGCAGGTACCGCTGGGGACTGTGTAGTCAAAGTATCTAGTCTGTACAGGAGCAAGCAGGGTCAGTTGTAGTTTTTAGTGTTTAACCTATTTTCCCAAGTAAGTTGCTACACAAGCATAGATAAACTAGGAGTTGTTAGGAGCATTCAGGGTGAGCCACTATTGATAGGGGGCGCCATTGCGTTATCTTAGGGTGCCAACCTCCACCATCATGTAGGGACAGACCAGGGTCAGAGTAGTGCTTCTACCAGTCTGAATTTGGATCTGCCAGGTTCAGGTATTTGTTCCCCTTGTTTGTACGCTACCAATGTACATGGGCTTGTGCAGTCATAATAGGCCACTATCTGCACCATTCCCTCTTTCGGGGTGTCTCGCTGTTCCTCTCCCGGGCTCCTGTTGTCACTTTCATCTGCACCAGAAGAGGTGACATTGATTCACAATCACTTCTGCCCCTAACTAGACAGATCGATGTCCCTGACATTTAAGTGACTCGTGGTTATACAGTAAAAGTGTGTGAAGATGTCGGACACCGTCCCAGAAGACTTTTACAGTTTGTGTCATTATAACATGTATAATGGTTGAGCAATGTTTAATGCTGAATTTAATGTAATATCTCCCATCAGAGCTGTAGTAGATTGGACAACTGGGTAAGGAAGACTTAACAGTCAGCTGGCCCTACAGATGGGAGGAGTGTTTGGAAGTAAGAAGAGAGTTTCTTCCTGCTTAGAGAAGTCAGCACTGGAATGAGTAGTGAGGTGACGCCAAATACAGAGAGTGTGACAGATGAGGCCGCATAGTGAGGAGTGTGAGACTGGAAGGAAGCAGAACAGAGATAGCAAGATTCTGTAACTGGATCCAGTGGCAGAGTAATATGGCCAAAGCAGCCTGTACCCTGTGTGGTGAAGTGGACTATAGACAGAAAGAGGTCAGCTGCACTGGATACGGCCAGGAGCTTAAGGAGGTAGAGCTGTGGGTTAGCGGGTAACCCTGAGACAGCACAGGCAAAGTAACATAGTAACATAGTTTTTAAGGTTGAAGGAAGACTAAGTCCATCTAGTTCAACCCATAGCCTAACATGTTGATCCAGAGCAAGGCAAAAAAAAACATGTGGCAAACACTAAGCTCCACATTGGGGAAAAAAATTCCTTCCCGACTCCATACGACAATCAGACTAGTTCCCTGGATCAATGCCCTATCAAGGAATCTAGTATATATAAGCTGTAATATTATACTTTTCAAGAAAGGAATCCATGCCCTTCTTAAATTTTATTAGTGAATCACTCATTACAACATCATGCGGCAGAGAGCTCCATAGTCTCACTGCTCTTACAGTAAAGAATCCCCGTCTGTGATTATGATTAAACCTTCTTTCCTCCAGACGTAGAAGATGCCCCCTTGTCCCCGTCTCTGGCCTCAGAGTAGAAAGATCAGTAGACACGTCTTTGTACTGTCCCCTCATATACTTGTACATAGTAATAAGATCACCCCTAAGCCTTCGTTTTTCCACAGTAAATAACCCCAAGTGTAATAACCTGTCTTGGTATTGCAGACCCCCCAGTCCTCTAATAAGCTTTGTCGCTCTTCTCTGCACCCTCTCTAGTTCAGCTATGTCTTTCTTATACGCCGGAGACCAGAACTGAACACAGTATTCTAAGTGTGGTTGCACTAGTGACTTGTATAGAGGTAAAATTATCTTCTCCTCATGAGCATCTATGCTTCTTTTAATGCATCCCATTATTTTATTTGCTGTTGCAGCAGCTGCCTGACACTGGCCACTAAACGTGAGCTTGTCGTCCACCAATACACCCAGGTCTTTTTCAGTTACAGTTTTGCCCAGTGTTTTACAATTAAGCATATAATTATACATTTTATTTCCTCTGCCCAAGTGTATTACCTTACATTTATCCCCATTAAAGTTCATTTGCCATTTATCAGTCCAAGCTTCTAGTTTACATAGATCCTCCTGTAATATAAAATTGTCCTCCTCTGTATTGATTACCCTGCAGAGTTTAGTGTCATCTGCAAATATTGAAATATTACTCTGTATGCCCCCTACAAGGTCTTTAATAAATATGTTAAAAAGAAGGGGGCCCAATACTGACCCCTGTGGTACCCCACTGTTAACTGAGACCCAGTCTGAGTGCTTTCCATTAATAACCATCCTTTGTTTCCTATCACTGAGCCAATTCTTAACCCACATACATATATTTTCCCCTATCCCCATTGTTCTCATTTTATGTATCAACCTTTTGTGTGGAACCGTATCAAAAGCTTTTGAAAAGTCCATATACACAACATCCACTACATTTCCTCGGTCCAGTCCGGAACTTTGCTCCTCATAAAAGCTGATCAGATTAGTTTGACAGGAACGGTCCCTCGTAAACCCATGTTGATATTGGGTCATGAGGTTATTCTTCTTCAGATACTCTATTATAGCATCTCTCAGGAAACCCTCCAGGATTTTACCCACAGTAGAGGTTAAGCTTACTGGCCTATAATTTCCAAGTTAAATTTTTGTCCGCTTTTTGAATATTGGCACCACATTTGCTATATGCCAGTCCTATGGTACAGACCCTGTTATTATGGAATCTTTAAAGATTAAAAATAATGGTCTATCTATGACGTTACTTAATTCCTGCAGTACTCGCGGGTGTATCCCATTGGGGCCCGGGGATTTGTCAACTTTAGTGATTTTTAGACGCCGCCGTACTTCCTGCTGGGTTAAGCAAGTGACATTTAATGGAGAATTTTTGTTATCACTGATCATGTTTTCGGTCATGCGATTTTCTTGTGTAAATACGGTTGAAAAAAAATCATTTAGCATATTAGCTTTTTCCTCATCCTCATCCACCATTTCCCCCAGACTATTTTTAAGGGGGCCAACACTATCATTTTTTAGTTTTTTACTATTTATGTAGCTAAAGAATATTTTGGGGTTATTTTTACTTTCTCTGGCAATGATTCTCTCTGCCTCAATCTTTGCTGCCTTGATTTGTTTTTTACAGAATTTATTTAATTTTCTATATTTATTTAATGCCTCATCACTACCTACTTGCTTTAGTTCTCTAAATGCTTTCTTTTTGTCACATATTGCGCCCCTTACAGCTCTATTTAGCCATAGTGGTTTCCTCCTATTTCTAGCATGTTTATTCCCATAGGGTATATATTGTGCACAGGTCCTATTTAGGATGCTAATAAATGTCTCCCATTTGCTTTGTGTAGCTTTATGTCTCAGGATATTGTCCCAGTTTATTGCACTAAGATCATCTCTCAACCGTTGGAAATTTGCCTTCCTGAAGTTTAGTGTCCTTGAAACCTCTCTACTACACATCTTATTAAAGGTTACATGAAAATGTATTATTTTGTGATCACTATTACCCAAGTGACCCCTAACTCGTATATTTGATATGCGGTCTGGCCTGTTGGTTAATATTAGGTCTTGCAGTGCCCCCCTTCTTGTTGGGTCCTGAACCAGTTGTGAAAGGTAATTGTCTCTCATAGTTGTCAAAAACCTATTACCTTTGCTTGAACTACAGGTTTCTGTCCCCCAATGTATTTCAGGGTAGTTGAAGTCCCCCATAATAATGACTTCTCCTTGAGTCGCTGCTTCATCTATTTGCTTTACGAGGATATTCTCCGCTGCTTCCATTATTTTTGGAGACTTATAACAAACCCCTATCAGTAATTTATTATTTTTTCCCCCTCCCCTTATCTCCACCCACAGGGACTCTACATTTCCATTAGATTCACATATATCCTCCCGCAAGATGGGTTTTAAGGATGATTTTACATATAAACACCCCCCCCCCCGATTGTTTGTACGGTTATTTCTGAACAGACTATAGCCCTGTAAATTAACTGCCCAGTCATGGTTCTCGTCCATCCACGTCTCAGATATCCCCACCATGTCATAATTATTTTCCAACAAAATTAATTCTAATTCCTCCATTTTGTTGGTGAGGCTTCTGGCATTAGTGTACATGCATTTTATGTATCTCTCTGTACCTCTATTCCTTCTTACTTTACTGACTGTTCTAACCCCACCCCCAATTTCTTTATTTGTGACCAGGTCACTATCTGCACTATCTTCCCCACCTATAAAATGAATACCCTCCCCCCAATCCCTAGTTTAAACACTCCTCCAACCTTCTAGCCATTTTCTCCCCCAGCACCCATTGAGGTGCAGCCGGTCCCTAGCGTAGAGTCTGTAGCCAACTGATAAGTCAGCCCAGTTCTCCAGGAACCCAAATCCCTTCTTCCTACACCAGTTCTTGAGCCACTTATTTATCTTCCTAATCTCCGGTTGCCTCTCTGGCGTGGCACATGGTACCGGTAGTATTTCAGAGAATACCACCTTGGAGGTCCTTGCTTTCCCTGAAATCATCTTCAAGGACCTTCCACCTACCTCTAACTTTGTCATTTGTTCCAATGTGCACCATGACCGCTGGGTCCTCACCAACCCCTCCCAGTAATCTGTCAACCCGATCAGCGATGTGCCGGACTCGAGCGCCAGGTAGGCAGCACACTGTTCGACGATCCCTGTCTTTGTGACAGATTGCCCTATCTGTTTCCGTAATAATTGAGTCCCCCACTACCAGCAACTGTCTGGCCTGCCCTGCTCTCCTATTTCCCTCCTTATTGGAGCTGACACTCCTCTGGCTTTCAGGGGACATGTCTTGCTGCAGCAGTGCTACCCCTGTACCGTCACCCCCCTCATATGCCAACTTTGCAAACTTATTGGGGTGTGCCAGATCAGGACTAGCCTCCCTGGTACTCTTCCCTCTACCCCCCTCACTGTCCTGCAGCTCCCTACTACCACCCTCCCCCACATCTACCCCAGTGAGCTGCTGCTCAGTGAGGAGCAGACTCCTTTCCATATTGTCAATGGACAGTACGACTGAAGAGAAGGTAACGTGTAGGCTACACCTGGGAGTCATAGTGAGTAAATACTGGACTTTCCAGGCTGGGGCAAGGGAATTACTGGAAGAGCAGTGGTCAGTGAAGGGCAGAAAAAAAGGAATGGAGATTTCAGGCCCAGCAACTGTACTGCTTTAAAGTCATTTACAAGTGAAGCACCACCACCAGGATATAAAATGATTCTGCCTCTATGTAAAACAGATGAAGATGTGAGTAATAAGTGTTGTGGCTGCTATCTCTTGTACAGGCGTTACACCAGTTTTATCAGTGTGAGGAGCTGGCCACGGACTAAAGACTATTGGACCAATGGACGTAGAGCAGAGTGCACGTCTCTAAGGGATACAGACTTTTTCCAGCACGGAGCACTGGTTATGTCGGTCTTATTGTAGTGTTTTATTGGAGATTTGCTTGCTCATGAGATTGAGGTGCACGGGTCTCTCCTGGAGAGCGTTCAGCATCGGGAATCACTGTTTCCATTCAGTAATAGTAAGCAGAGAAAGACATGCAAGCTGGATCTTATGTATCCATAAGGCCAGACACAAAATTGGTAATCAGGTAAATCAATCGTTCCATTACTCTTGTTAGTCTCTCAGAGGCCTCAATTGAGTCATTGTTTCATATGAGACTGTACGTTCACTCTTGTGGTATGTTCATTTGTAAATGCCTGCTGAGTATATATTGCATCAGCCCACGGCAGTTTACTAATTACACAATTTAGGACAAATATGCTGGTTAGTTGAAAAGTGAAGTATCACCTCCCCCCAACTTCTCCAATCCTGTGGAGGAATGTCCTGAATGGGAACTGTGGGTATAAAATCTCTGACTCCCACTCCAGAGGGTCTATTCAGTAACAGTCCAAAACACCATGGCTCCATCTGGTGGAATACAGGTCTGCTCCTCTGCCCAACACTGAGCCCACAAATAAGTTTGGAGAACCCCAGTTGAGACTGTACTATATGTTGCTGGAGTTAGACAGATGTTCTACGGTCATGGTATCCATCGTCTGTATGTGATGAACTATGTATGTGAGGACTGTAGTTGCTGACTGGATACATGTGCGATGGACGTGATATCTGTTGTCTGGACTAGCATGAACTGTAACCAGGGCCGGACTGGAGCAATGGGACCATAGGCGGATTATAATGAGGGCAATCCGGGCAACTGCCCGAGGCCCCGAGCCTTCAGGGGGCCCGAGGCTCCGGGCGAGGAGTCTATGGCCGGATTGCCCTCATTATATGTGCGGGCCGCCGCGGCACATACTGGCAGCAGTGGTGGGAGGGGGGGCCTGGACCGCTCCCCCAGCAGCGAGCGGCGCACGGCCGCTACTTCTTCATCGGCCGGGCCAGCACTGCAGCAGTTAACTTCCCTGTGCTGGCCCGGCCGCGACACTGCTAGGAGACACAGCCCTGTGCGTGACCGTGTCTCCTAGCTGTGACGTCACGCGGTGCGCGCCCGGCCTGCACTGCTGCCCCGGAGAAGTCAGAGCAGGCAGGAGGAATGGAGCCGGGGGATGGTGAGTCTGTGTGTGTGTGTGTGTGTGTGTATGTGTGTATGTGTGTGTATGTGTGTGTGTATCTATGTGTATGTGTGTGTATGTGTGTGTGTGTATGTGTGTGTGTATGTGTGTGTGTGTGTGTATGTGTGCGTGTGTGTGTATGTGTGCGTGTGTGTGTGTGTATGTGTGCGTGTGTGTGTATGTGTGTGTGTATGTGTGTGTGTGTGTGTATGTATGTGTGTGTGTATGTGTGTATATGTGTGTGTGTGTGTGTATGTGTATGTGTGTGTATGTGTGTGTGTGTGTATATGTATGTGTGTGTGTATGTGTGTGTGTGTGTGTGTGCGTGTGTGTGTGTGTGTATGTGTGTGTGTGTGTATGTGTGTGTGTATGTATGTGTGTATATGTGTATGTGTGTGTATGTGTATGTGTGTGTGTGTGTAATGTAGTGTAGTGTGAATGTATTAATATAGTCATCTACCTCCTTCTTCTGAAGAATGTGGCAGTAGATCAGTATAGTAACACACACCACACTACATACACATATAAGCAGCTTTAGTATAAAGAATCCTCATGGGGGGGCTTCTTTAAGTGAGATGGAGGTATGGCATGAGACCACTTGTCTCTGCCGAATGTCTGCGCAGGGCCTGTGCGGCTAGCAGTTTTACTGGCCCATTGTGATTGGCCCCTTAGCAGGTTTATTGCATGTATCCGGCAGTTTGTCATATTAGTAAGTCTTTAAAACCTTTCAGAAATTACAGTACATAGTTGGGGTTTGTGCACACTGAGTTTTTGAGGAGTCTTTGGAGCAGAAACGGAGTGGAAACTCACCTCAAAAATGTAAAACTTCTCAAAAACTTGGAGGTTCAGTTTCTGCTTTGAAAGCGTCAAAAAGACTCCTTGTACTCACAGCCTTAGTATGATTGAGAAAAAGACATGTCCATCAAGTTCTATGGAGTGATTGGTAAGGGGTGTAGATCCATCCATAATGTCTGATCCAATGCTTTACTAGAGCCGAAAGCTGGAAAATCTGGGTTATGTTAATAAAAAATAAACCTTAAAAAAGAAGTTTTCTGCCCTTTTCTTTCTAGTGTCCTGCATGTGGTTTTCTTCTGTAGAATACACTAGATGTACGAGTATACAAGTATTCCATGTCACCTCTGTGAAGTTACTGAGCATTCACATCACTTTGTAGAAAGCACCATGTCCATGTACCTGAACCTCGCTGGTTGTATGGGGATCAGAGCCAAAAAAGGGGAAAAAAGGGCCCGATTTGTAATGAGTTTTTAAGTCACTTTTCTTTTTATGTCTTTTAGTATTCCTACATATTTTTGCGCCTGATTCTTATAAATTGTGCGTGTGGTTTCATGAATTTGGGTGGATTTAGCACAAGTCTCATATGTTCGACTGCAATGTCGCAAAAAAACGGAGTAAAAATGACAGCCGTCTATAGAATAATTTGGGGTGGGGGCCTAGTACATTTCTGCAGAAGGGTCTAGGCTATTTTTGCTCTCACTTGAGAGCTTGAGGAAGGTGAGTGGTTTTTGCTCCTTTCATGTGGTGTTGGTGCAGTGTGTCGGCCATTGTTGCTGTGGTTTTGTGCTTGTGGGGCGGCGTGGCCTGGAGTCATGGGGACTCGGTCTGGCAGCATGGGTGCTGTGAGGCACCGGGCCGCCCGCCCTGCTGGTGCATTGTCGCTGCGGCGGTGGGTGGCGCACGGCTCCGCTCCCGTTCAGGCAGGAAATGTTAGGATCCACTATGAGGTTTGGCGTGACGTGGCAGTGGGCTTCATACAGTCTGATCATTACATCAAATGGATGAGTTTTTGGAGGTGCGCTCCATGCCCCTTTTTTTTACATTTCTGTAAAGACTTTGTAACATTTTAAATAAACCCAGGCGAAGACATAAAATAGACTTTACAAAAGGGGCAAATTAAAACCGTATAAGGCCGAAATGAGAACCAGCCAAAAACACAGAAAACCACACAAAAATGTGCAAATGAAAACATGGATTGGGCCCAAAGTTTATTATTATAGAGGGATTGATACCTTTAGTTATAAAAAGGGACTTAAAATGGGAGTCGCATCACAGCTCAATACAACCTACTTTATATTTCACCAAAAACATTAATGTAATTATAGCGGTGCATGGTATGGATGGTGTATATAAACATGCAGACAACATGGCGGTATATTATCGTACCTATAGCTGTGCATAGTATGGTATGGATGGTGTATATAAACATGCAGACAAGATGGCGGTATATTATCGTACCTATAGCGGTGCATAGTATGGATGGTGTATATAAACATGCAGACAAGATGGCGGTATATTATCGTACCTATAGCGGGTGCATGGTATGGATGGTGTATATAAACATGCAGACAAGATGGCGGTATATTATCATACCTATAGCGGGTGCATGGTATGGATGGTGTATATAAACATGCAGACAAGATGGCGGTATATTATCGTACCTATAGCGGGTGCATGGTATGGATGGTGTATATAAACATGCAGACAAGATGGCGGTATATTATCGTACCTATAGCGGTGCATGGTATGGATGGTGTATATAAACATGCAGACATGATGGCGGTATATTATCATACCTATAGCGGTGCATGGTATGGTATGGATGGTGTATATAAACATGCAGACAACATGGCGGTATATTATCGTACCTATAGAGGTGCATGGTATGGATGATGTATATAAACATGCAGACAAGATGGTGGTATATTATCGTACCTAAAGCGGTGCATGGTATGGATGGTGTATATAAACATGCAGACAAGATGGCGGTATATTATCGTACCTATAGAGGTGCATGGTATGGATGATGTATATAAACATGCAGACAAGATGGCGGTATATTATCGTACCTAAAGCGGTGCATGGTATGGATGGTGTATATAAACATGCAGACAAGATGGCGGTATATTATCGTACCTATAGCGGTGCATAGTATGGATGGTGTATATGAACATGCAGACAAGATGGCGGTATATTATCGTACCTAAAGCGGTGCATGGTATGGATGGTGTATATGAACATGCAGACAAGATGGCGGTATATTATCGTACCTATAGCGGTGCATAGTATGGATGGTGTATATGAACATGCAGACAAGATGGCGGTATGTTATCATACCTATAGCGGTGCATGGTATGGATGGTGTATATAAACATGCAGACAAGATGGCGGTATATTATCGTACCTATAGCGGTGCATGGTATGGATGGTGTATATAAACATGCAGACAAGATGGCGGTATATTATCGTACCTAAAGCGGTGCATGGTATGTATGGTGTATATAAACATGCAGACAAGATGGCGGTATATTATCGTACCTATAGCGGTGCATAGTATGGATGGTGTATATGTACATGCAGACAACATGGCGGTATATTATTATACCTATAGCGGTGCATGATATGGATGGTGTATATAAACATGCAGACAAGATGGCGGTATATTATCGTACCTATAGCGGTGCATGGTATGGTATGGATGGTGCATATAAACATGCAGACAAGATGGCGGTATATTATCGTACCTATAGCGGTGCATGGTATGGATGGTGCATATAAACATGCAGACAAGATGGCGGTATATTATCGTACCTATAGCGGTGCATTGTATGGATGGTGTATATAAACATGCAGACAAGATGGCGGTATATTATCGTACATATAGCGGTGCATGGTATGGTATGGATGGTGTATATAAACATGGAGACAACATGGCGGTATATTATCGTACATATAGAGGTGCATGGTATGGATGGTGTATATAAACATGCAGACAAGATGGCGGTATATTATCATACCTATAGCGGTGCATGGTATGGATGGTGTATATAAACATGCAGACAAGATGGCGGTATATTATTGTACCTAAAGCGGTGCATGGTATGGATGGTGTATATAAACATGCAGACAAGATGGCGGTATATTATCATACCTATAGCGGTGCATGGTATGGATGGTGTATATAAACATGCAGACAAGATGGCGGTATATTATCGTACCTATAGCGGTGCATGGTATGGATGGTGTATATAAACATGCAGAGAACATGGCGGTATATTATCGTACCTATAGCGGTGCATAGTATGGTATGGATGGTGTATATAAACATGCAGACAAGATGGCGGTATATTATCGTACCTATAGCGGTGCATAGTATGGATGGTGTATATAAACATGCAGACAAGATGGCGGTATATTATCGTACCTATAGCGGTGCATGGTATGGATGGTGTATATAAACATGCAGACAAGATGGCGGAATATTATCGTACCTATAGCGGTGCATGGTATGGTATGAATGGTGTATATAAACATGCAGACAAGATGGCGGTATATTATCATACCTATAGCGGTGCATGGTATGGATGGTGTATATAAACATGCAGACAAGATGGCGGTATATTATCGTACCTATGGCGGTGCATGGTATGGATGGTGTATATAAACATGCAGACAAGATGGTGGTATATTATCGTACATATAGCGGTGCATGGTATGGTATGAATGGTGTATATAAACATGCAGACAACATGGCGGTATATTATCGTACCTATAGCGGTGCATGGTATGGATGGTGTATATAAACATGCAGACAAGATGGCGGTATATTATCATACCTATAGCGGTGCATGGTATGGTATGGATGGTGTATATAAACATGCAGACAAGATGGCGGTATATTATCGTACATATAGCGGTGCATGGTATGGTATGGATGGTGTATATGTACATGCAGACAAGATGGCGGTATATTATCGGACCTATAGCGGTGCATAGTATGGATGGTGTATATGAACATGCAGACAACATGGCGGTATATTATCGTACCTATAGCGGTGCATAGTATGGATGGTGTATATAAACATGCAGACAACATGGCGGTATATTATCGTACCTATAGCGGTGCATGATATGGATGGTGTATATAAACATGCAGACACGATGGCGGTATATTATCGTACCTATAGCGGTGCATGGTATGGTATGGATGGTGTATATAAATATGCAGACAAGATGGCGGTATATTATCGTAGCTATAGCGGGTGCATGATATGGTATGGATGGTGTATATAAACATGCAGACAAGATGGCGGTATATTATCGTACCTATAGCGGTGCATAGTATGGTATGGATGGTGTATATAAACATGCAGACAACATGGCGGTATATTATCGTACCTATAGCGGGTGCATGATATCGATGGTGTATATAAACATGCAGACAAGATGGCGGTATATTATCGTAGCTATAGCGGTGCATGGTATGGTATGGATGGTGTATATAAACATGCAGACAACATGGCGGTATATTATCGTACCTATAGCGGTGCATAGTATGGATGGTGTATATAAACATGCAGACAAGATGGCGGTATATTATCGTACCTATAGTGGTGCATAGTATGGATGGTGTATATGAACATGCAGACAACATGGCGGTATTTTATTATACCTATAGCGGTGCATAGTATGGATGGTGTATATGAACATGCAGACAACATGGCGGTATATTATCGTGCCTATAGTGGTGCATAGTATGGATGGTGTATATGAACATGCAGACAACATGGCGGTATATTATTATACCTATAGTGGTGCATAGTATGGATGGTGTATATAAACATGCAGACAACATGGCGGTATATTATTATACCTATAGCGGTGCATATAAACATGCAGACAACATGGCGGTATATTATTATACCTATAGCGGTGCGTGGTATGGATGGTGTATATAAACATGCAGACAACATGGCGGTATATTATTATACCTATAGCGGTGCATAGTATGGATGGTGTATATGAACATGTAAACAACATGGCGGTATATTATTATACCTATAGCGGTGCATAGAATGGATGGTGTATATGAACATGCAGACAACATGGCGGTATATTATTATACCTATAGCGGTGCATAGAATGGATGGTGTATATGAACATGCAGACAACATGGCGGTATATTATCGTACCTATAGTTGTGCATAGTATGGATGGTGTATATGAACATGCAGACAACATGGCGGTATATTATCGTACCTATAGTGGTGAATAGTATGGATGGTGTATATGAGCATGCAGACAACATGGCGGTATATTATCGTACCTATAGCGGTGCACAGTATGGATGGTGTATATGAACATGCAGATAACATGGCGGTATATTATCGTAACTATATCGGTGCATGGTATGGTATGGATGGTGTATATAAACATGCAGACAAGATGGCTGTATATTATCGTACCTATAGCGGTGCATAGTATGGATGGTGTATATAAACATGCAGACAACATGGCGGTATATTATTATACCTATAGCGGTGCATATAAACATGCAGACAACATGGCGGTATATTATTATACCTATAGCGGTGCGTGGTATGGATGGTGTATATAAACATGCAGACAACATGGCGGTATATTATTATACCTATAGCGGTGCATAGTATGGATGGTGTATATGAACATGCAGACAACATGGCGGTATATTATCGTACCTATAGTGGTGCATAGTATGGATGGTGTATATGAACATGCAGACAACATGGCGGTATATTATTATACCTATAGCGGTGCATAGTATGGATGGTGTATATGAACATGCAGACAACATGGCGGTATATTATTATACCTATAGCGGTGCATAGAATGGATGGTGTATATGAACATGCAGACAACATGGCGGTATATTATTGTACCTATAGCAGTGCATAGAATGGATGGTGTATATGAACATGCAGACAACATGGCGGTATATTATCGTACCTATAGTTGTGCATAGTATGGATGGTGTATATGAACATGCAGACAACATGGCGGTATATTATCGTACCTATAGTGGTGCATAGTATGGATGGTGTATATGAACATGCAGACAACATGGCGGTATATTATCGTACCTACAGCGGTGCACAGTATGGATGGTGTATATGAACATGCAGATAACATGGCGGTATATTATCGTAACTATAGCGGTGCATGGTATGGTATGGATGGTGTATATAAACATGCAGACAAGATGGCTGTATATTATCGTACCTATAGCGGTGCATAGTATGGATGGTGTATATAAACATGCAGACAACATGGCGGTATATTATCGTACCTATAGCGGTGCATAGTATAGATGGTATATATGAACATGCAGACAACATGGCGGTATATTATCGTACCTATAGCGGTGCATAGTATGAATGGTGTATATGAACATGCAGACAACATGGCGGTATATTATTATACCTATAGCGGTGCATAGTATGGATGGTGTATATGAACATGCAGACAACATGGCGGTATATTATTATACCTATAGCGGTGCATAGTATGGATGGTGTATATGAACATGCAGATGTGGCACCCCAGGGGTCTGGTTTCCACAGTAACAGCAATGTTATGTCTGAGAGCAGGTGGGAGGTCTCTTGGTCAGGAATCCTATGCATGCCACACCTCCTGCCCAGTCCTGGGAGGGGAAGAACTTCCCCTATATAAACCTGGGGCTGAGGCAGGGTTAGAGAGTTCAGAGGGAGAGTTCAGCCCGGAGGGCTCACAGGGAGCTGTGGCTCCGGCTGGGCCCAGCTCCTGGGCCATGCCAGAAGTAGAGACAGAGAAGAGAAGCAGCTATGGGAAGAAACAACAGGAGCTCTGTGGGAGCAGTGTTACAAGGAGTCAGGGGCTGGCAGCTGCAGAGCTCGCCCTGACTGAGAAGATTTCTTACCGGACCCGGAGTCCGAGGCTGTGGGGACTAACTCCTACCCAGCAGCAGAATCCGTCAGGCAGGGGATTCCAGGTCCTCTGGCCAAGAAACCCGAAGGCACGGTCACACGCATGGGACCAGCACCGCCGTTGTGGAGCGGAAGCTACTAGAAGGCCCCGAGTCACCGGCCATACGGGTGAGCACCACACGGTACACTCAGGGACGTGGGCTACTTATACCCGCCTCTAGCAAGGTAGCCAGAAGAGTACAGTTAGTTTGGGAGGCCTACAACTCCGCCTGGCCAGGGGAGATCCCATCTGCTCAAGGACTGACCAGGCCCCAATCGCTAGCCAGTACTCCGGGAGGGTCTATCTTTGTCACCAGTAAAGACCCTGAACTACACCGTACCGTCTCCGAGTGGTTCCTGCATTCAACGGGTGGCGTAGTCGTCCATCATCTCCACTTAGTCTGACTCCCTGGGCACGGACCGGATCACCGCCACGAGACTACAACCCTCAACAGATCCGGCTCCGGGTAAGGTCTCGCGTGCGCAACGCTGCGCGACACAGGCCCAGGGGCGCGTCAACTTTTGGCGTAGTCGGCAGGATTTCGTGCCCGCAACCACCGGGTACTGCGTGCCTGAAAAAGACTGTTCAAACTTACCTGTGGTGAAGATTCCCGCCATCCGGCGCCATCTTCCGCTTCCTTCCCACCATCGGTGGAGTTTTCCCGCCATCCGGCGCCATCTTCAGCCTTCTTCCCGCCATACGTGGAGTTTTCCCGCCATTGGACGCCATCTTGAGGACGCCGCGCGGGAAGAAGAGGGGCGTGGACTCCGAAAGCACGCGAGAACTGAAGCCCCGCCTCACGTCCGGACGTTGCGTAAGGTCCTGGAAGGAGCCCAGCAGACGCCGACGTCACAGGAGCGCGACGGAAGGTCCTCAACCCTGACGATCCACTGCGGAGCCGCGGCCTACGGAAGAGGATCATCGCAAGGTAGGCCACGGTCCACTAGGGGGGAGAAGGATGCCGGATACGGAGGAGAGCTTCACCGCTTCAACCCCCGCCAGCGCCACCGCTGTTGCGGTCATGCCTTTCACCATGCCCTATATCCCGGGGGCAGCCTGGCTACCCCAGTACTCAGGGGAGTCACATACCCTGCATGACTTTAGAGAAAAGCTGGATAGCCTCTTCCAGGTGTACCCCCTCACAGAGGAGCAAAAAGTGAGCATCCTGGTGGCCCAATTAACCGGGGAAGCCCAAAGGGAGGTAAAGTCCTGGCCACCTGGGAGGAGGACTGTCGCAGAGATACTAACCCAGCTAACCGAGGAGGAGTTGCAGTACTACCAATACGAGGAAAGCCAAGAGGACCCGGACGGGTCTGAGGACTACCCTCAGGAGGGAGCACAAAGAGGACATAGCTACTGAAGGGAAGTAGCGTGAATAAAGAGCTGTAAATAGTTACCCGTAAGGGTACAAGGACTGCTGCTAATTAAAATATGGTCCCCGTTGGGATTAGTGAATTGTTCCCCATGTGCCCCTATCTTAAACCAGGCTGAGGACTGTGAGCAGCCATTCCTTATCCCCACTGGCCGAGGACTGAGAGCGGCCATATCCTGTAAATAATTATGTGTTTCTAGTAATTTATGGGAGTCTTTGGTGGATTTACCGGGAATCCTTTGTACATAGTTGGAGCGTAACCCAGGACGGACTAAAGACTGTTAAGGACTCGGGGCAAGACAGACCCCTACCTGGTTACGTCTCCCTGTTTTGGTGAAATGGACACCTTTGTTTTCTTCAAAGACTGCACCCGGTTGCGGACATGCCGTGACCATCCTAATGTGTTTTTTTTTCTTTATTATACTATTATTGTTTATACCTTGTTATGTTTAAAAATATGTTTAGTCCCGGAGTACTAAATTTCACTAGGGGGGAATGTGGCACCCCAGGGGTCTGGTTTCCACAGTAACAGCAATGTTATGTCTGAGAGCAGGTGGGAGGTCTCTTGGTCAGGAATCCTATGCATGCCACACCTCCTGCCCAGTCCTGGGAGGGGAAGAACTTCCCCTATATAAACCTGGGGCTGAGGCAGGGTTAGAGAGTTCAGAGGGAGAGTTCAGCCAGGAGGGCTGACAGGGAGCTGTGGCTCCGGCTGGGCCCAGCTCCTGGGCCATGCCAGAAGTAGAGACAGAGAAGAGAAGCAGCTATGGGAAGAAACAACAGGAGCTCTGTGGGAGCAGTGTTACAAGGAGTCAGGGGCTGGCAGCTGCAGAGCTCGGCCTGACTGAGAAGATTTCTTACCGGACCCGGAGTCCGAGGCTGTGGGGACTAACTCCTACCCAGCAGCAGAATCCGTCAGGCAGGGGATTCCAGGTCCTCTGGCCAAGAAACCCGAAGGCACGGTCACACGCATGGGACCAGCACCGCCGTCGTGGAGCGGAAGCTACTAGAAGGCCCCGAGTCACCGGCCATACGGGTGAGCACCACACGGTACACTCAGGGACGTGGGCTACTTATACCCGCCTCTAGCAAGGTAGCCAGAAGAGTACAGTTAGTTTGGGAGGCCTACAACTCCGCCTGGCCAGGTGAGATCCCATCTGCTCAAGGACTGACCAGGCCCCAATCACTAGCCAGTACTCCGGGAGGGTCTATCTTTGTCACCAGTAAAGACCCTGAACTACACCGTACCGTCTCCGAGTGGTTCCTGCTACCCCCATCATCCAC
Organism: Phyllobates terribilis; assembly: GCF_046119375.1. NCBI lineage: Eukaryota > Metazoa > Chordata > Amphibia > Anura > Dendrobatidae > Phyllobates > Phyllobates terribilis. The sequence goes on along the minus strand of NW_027362809.1, from coordinate 2,257,292 downwards.
GTCGGCTGCCCTGAGGCCATACCCCTCCCGTTGGGGGTTATACTATCACGCTGCACAATCCTACCACCGGCCTCAGCGGTCTGCCCTGCAGCGGCAGCTCCATAGCTGCATTCAACGGGTGGCGTAGTCGTCCAACATCTACCGCTGATACAGCGCCACTTAGTCTGACTCCCTGGGCACGGACCGGATCACCGCCACGAGACTACAACCCTCAACAGATCCGGCTCCGGGTAAGCTCTCGCGTGCGCAACGCTGCGCGACACAGGCCCAGGGGCGCGTCACAGACAACATGGCGGTATATTATTATACCTATAGCGGTGCATAGAATGGATGGTGTATATAAACATGCAGACAACATGGCGGTATATTATCGTACCTATAGTGGTGCATAGTATGGATGATGTATATGAACATGCAGACAACATGGCGGTATATTATCGTACCTATAGTGGTGCATAGTATGGATGGTGTATATGAACATGCAGACAACATGGCGGTATATTATTATACCTATAGCGGTGCATAGAATGGATGGTGTATATGAACATGCAGACAACATGGCGGTATATTATCATACCTATAGTGGTGCATAGTATGGATGGTGTATATGAACATGCAGACAACATGGCGGTATATTATCGTACCTATAGTGGTGCATAGTATGGATGGTGTATATGAACATGCAGACAACATGGCGGCATATTATTATACCTATAGCGGTGCATAGCATGGATGGTGTATATAAACATGCAGACAACATGGCGGTATATTATCGTACCTATAGCGGTGCATAGTATGGATGGTGTATATGAACATGCAGACAACATGGCGGTATATTATCGTACCTATAGCGGTGCATAGTATGGATGGTGTATATGAACATGCAGACAACATGGCGGTATATTATTATACCTATAGCGGTGCATAGTATGGATGGTGTATATGAACATGCAGACAACATGGCGGTATATTATTATACCTATAGCGGTGCATAGTATGGATGGTGTATATAAACATGCAGACAACATGGCGGTATATTATTATACCTATAGCGGTGCATAGTATGGATGGTGTATATGAACATGCAGACAACATGGCGGTATATTATTATACCTATAGCGGTGCATAGTATGGATGGTGTATATGAACATGCAGACAACATGGCGGTATATTATCGTACCTATAGTGGTGCATAGTATGGATGGTGTATATGAACATGCAGACAACATGGCGGTATATTATCGTACCTATAGTGGTGCATAGTATGGATGGTGTATATGAACATGCAGACAACATGGCGGTATATTATCGTACCTATAGCGGTGCGTGGTATGGATGGTGTATATGAACATGCAGACAACATGGCGGTATATTATCGTACATATAGCGGTGCATAGTATGGATGGTGTATATGAACATGCAGACAACATGGCGGTATATTATCGTACCTTTAGCGGTGCATAGTATGGATGGTGTATATAAACATGCAGACAACATGGCGGTATATTATTATACCTATAGCGGTGCATAGTATGGATGGTGTATATGAACATGCAGACAACATGGCGGTACATGGCGAACCCAGAGGCTGCTGGGGATGTGTTGTCAGGGGTGATGGCCCGGCTTCAGACTAAACACCCAAACTCTCTAACTGTAATTTCTGGGGATTTCAATCGAGTAAAGATCTCATCTGCAATACCAAAGTTCTATCAATATGTCAAATGTCCTACACGGGACAACATCACACTGGATCTCCTCTTTGCTAATGTTAAGAATGCTTATTCATCGGCTGCATTACCCCCCCTGGGGAAATCTGACCACAACCTCATACTATTGTCTCCTGCTTACCAACCAGACGTCCGCAAACAACCAGTGACAATTAAAAAGATAAGGAAGTGGTGTCCAGCAGCAGAGGAGGCGTTACAAGACTGCTTTGACTGTACAGACTGGGAGGTGTTGTGTACCATGAAAGAGAAATGTAATGTTAATGAGATTACTGGCAGAGTTACTGATTACATCAACTTCTGTATGGACATTGTAGTACCTGTTCAAGAGATTCGGTGTTATGCAAACAATAAGCCATGGATTACAAAAGAGTTGAAACATTTACTAAACATGAAAAAACTGGCTTTTAAAAGGAAGGACAAGGAGGCATTGAAAATTATACAGCGAGACCTAAAGGGGAAAATTAAGATTGCCCGTGAGGCATTCAGAGTTAAATTAGAAAATCAATTTGCACAAAAAAGCTCCAGAGAGGTGTGGGCTGGAATGAAGCTAGTGACTGGGTTTAAGGCAAGGTCGGAGCAGGGGGGTGGTGGACTTACAATGGCTAATGAAATGAATCAGTTCTTCAATAGATTCAGCAATAAAGGTGCGGTAGCAGCAGGGAAGGGGGAGGAGGCCGGGGAACAACTAGCTAAATTAACAGGGGGTGAAATAGATCATTTCTCGGTCTCCAAAAATGACGTGAGGGACCAGTTTAGTAAGCTGGCCATTGGCAAAGCAGCAGGGCCTGACGGTCTCAGTCCACGTGTCCTCAGAGTGTGTGCAAATGAGTTATGTACTGTCTTCCAGCATCTCTTTAACCAGAGCTTACAATCAAAGAGAGTACCAGTGCTATGGAAGACTTCCTGCCTGGTGCCGATTCCCAAGACTACCTTCCCGGCTTCCCCGGGGGACTATAGACCGGTGGCCTTAACATCGCATGCGATGAAGTCCTTGGAGAGAATAGTACTTGCTCACTTGTGTCCGAGGGTGATGGCGCATACTGATGCTCTTCAGTTTGCGTACCGGCAGGGACTGGGTGTGGACGATGCTGTAGCGTCTCTGCTACAAACAGTACATTCCTTTTTGGACAATGATGGAACCACAGTGCGTGCTTTGTTCTTTGATTTCTCTAGTGCGTTCAACACATTACAGCCACTCTTACTGCGAGGAAAGTTGATTAAAATGGCGGTGGATGAGGGACTTGTGAATTGGATAATTGACTACCTGTCGGATAGGCCACAGTTTGTTAGGTGGGGGACGGCTACATCAGATAGTGTACTGAGCAGTGTCGGAGCCCCGCAGGGAACAGTGCTGTCGCCATTCCTCTTTACATTGTACACAGCTGACTTTCAGTATAAATCAGACCGTTGTCACCTCCAGAAGTACTCGGATGACTCTGTGATAGTTGGCGGTATTGGGAAGGACCAGGACGAAGAGGAATATAGAAGGGTGGTTGCGGACTTTGTAGTATGGTGCCAGGCTAACCATCTAGAACTAAATGTTAAGAAAACCAGGGAGTTGGTGATGAGCTATGGAAGGTGCAAGAAGGTATGCCTACCTGTTACCATTGACGGTCAGGATGTGGAGATGGTGGACAGTTTCAAATATTTGGGGGTTTACCTGGATAGCAAGCTAGACTGGAAGTGCCACATGGAGAAGGTCTACAAGAAGGGGATGAGTAGATTGTACTTCCTAAGGAAGTTAAGGTCTTTTAATGTGTGTGGCAAAATGCTTGAGGTGTTCTACCAATCCATTGTGGCTAGTGCCACCTTTGCGGCAATAATTTGCTGGGGTAACAGTGTGCGTGTTGCTGACGCCAACAAGCTCAACAAACTTATAAAGAAGGCTAGCGCGACGGTGGGCCTACAGCTTGGGACTTTTGAAGAGGTGGTAGAGGATAGGATTAAGAAGAAGTGCAGAGCTATAATGGGCAACAACACACACCCGCTTTATGAACTGTTTGCGAAACAGAAGAGCACATTCAGCAATCGCCTAATACAACTAAGGTGTAAAAAGGAAAAATACAGGAGATCGTTTGTTCCAACAGCTATGGGGGTGTTTAACAAATGTCTGAAAAGCAATGTCTAAAGCATTCCAAATGTTTTGTTATTATATGTGTCATGTTCGAGATCTGTGTTCTGCTGCTGTGATACCGCAATTTCCTCCGGGATAAAATAAAGTATATCTTATCTTATCTTATCTTATCTTATCTTATCTTATATTATTATACCTATAGCGGTGCATGGTATGGATGGTGTATATAAACATGCAGACAACATGGCGGTATATTATACCTATAGCGGTGCATAGTATGGATGGTGTATATGAACATGCAGACAACATGGCGGTATATTATTGTAGCTATAGCGGTGCATAGTATGGATGGTGTATATGAACATGCAGACAACATGGCGGTATATTATCGTACCTATAGCGGTGCATAGTATGGATGGTGTATATGAACATGCAGACAACATGGCGGTATATTATCGTACCTATAGCGGTGCGTGGTATGGATGGTGTATATGAACATGCAGACAACATGGCGGTATATTATCGTACCTATAGTGGTGCATAGTATGGATGGTGTATATGAACATGCAGACAACATGGCGGTATATTATCGTACCTATAGCGGTGTATGGTATGGATGGTGTATATAAACATGCAGACAACATGGCGATATATTATCGTACCTATAGCGGTGCATAGTATGGATGGTGTATATAAACATGCAGACAACATGGCAGTATATTATCGTACCTATAGCGGTGCATGGTATGGTATGGATGGTGTATATGAACGTGCAGACAACATGGCGGTATATTATCGTACCTATAGCGGTGCATAGTATGGATGGTGTATATGAACATGCAGACAACATGGCGGTATATTATCGTACCTATAGCGGTGCATAGTATGGATGGTGTATATGAACATGCAGACAACATGGCGGTATATTATCGTACCTATAGCGGTGCATAGTATGGATGGTGTATATGAACATGCAGACAACATAGCGGTATATTATCGTACCTATAGAGGTGCATAGTATGGATGGTGTATATGAACATGCAGACAACATGGCGGTATATTATCGTACCTATAGTGGTGCATAGTATGGATGGTGTATATAAACATGCAGAGAACATGGCGGTATATTATCGTACCTATAGCGGTGCATGGTATGGATGGTGTATATGAACATGCAGACAACATGGCGGTATATTATCGTACCTATAGCGGTGCATAGTATGGATGGTGTATATGAACATGCAGACAACATGGCGGTATATTATCGTACCTATAGCGGTGCATAGTATGGATGGTGTATATGAACATGCAGACAACATGGCGGTATATTATTATACCTATAGTGGTGCATAGTATGGATGGTGTATATAAACATGCAGACAACATGGCGGTATATTATCGTACCTATAGTGGTGCATAGTATGGATGGTGTATATGAACATGCAGACAACATGGCGGTATATTATAGTACCTATAGTGGTGCATGGTATGGATGGTGTATATGAACATGCAGACAACATGGCGGTATATTATTATACCTATAGCGGTGCATAGTATGGATGGTGTATATAAACATGCAGACAACATGGCGGTATATTATCGTACCTATAGCGGTGCATAGTATGGATGGTATATATGAACATGCAGACAACATGGCGGTATATTATCGTACCTATAGCGGTGCATAGTATGGATGGTGTATATGAACATGCAGACAACATGGCGGTATATTATTATACCTATAGTGGTGCATAGTATGGATGGTGTATATGAACATGCAGACAACATGGCGGTATATTATCGTACCTATAGTGGTGCATAGTATGGATGGTGTATATGAACATGCAGACAACATGGCGGTATATTATTATACCTATAGTGGTGCATAGTATGGATGGTGTATATGAACATGCAGACAACATGGCGGTATATTATCGTACCTATAGCGGTGCATAGTATGGATGGTGTATATGAACATGCAGACAACATGGCGGTATATTATTATACCTATAGCGGTGCATGGTATGGATGGTGTATATGAACATGCAGACAACATGGCGGTATATTATTATACCTATAGCGGTGCATAGTATGGATGGTGTATATGAACATGCAGACAACATGGCGGTATATTATTATACCTATAGCGGTGCATGGTATGGATGGTGTATATGAACATGCAGACAACATGGCGGTATATTATTATACCTATAGCGGTGCATGGTATGGATGGTGTATATGAACATGCAGACAACATGGCGGTATATTATTATACCTATAGCGGTGCATAGTATGGATGGTGTATATGAACATGCAGACAACATGGCGATATATTATTATACCTATAGCGTGGCATGGTATGGATCGTGTATATGAACATGCAGACAACATGGCGGTATATTATCGTACCTATAGCGGTGCATAGTATGGATGGTGTATATGAACATGCAGACAACATGGCGGTATATTATTATACCTATAGCGGTGCATGGTATGGATGGTGTATATAAACATGCAGACAACATGGTGGTATATTATCGTACCTATAGCGGTGCATAGTATGGATGGTGTATATGAACATGCAGACAACATGGCGGTATATTATCGTACCTATAGTGGTGCATAGTATGGATGGTGTATATGAACATGCAGACAACATGGCGGTATATTATCGTACCTATAGTGGTGCATAGTATGGATGGTGTATATAAACATGCAGACAACATGGTGGTATATTATCGTACCTATAGCGGTGCATAGTATGGATGGTGTATATGAACATGCAGACAACATGGTGGTATATTATCGTACCTATAGTGGTGCATAGTATGGATGGTGTAAATGAACATGCAGACAACATGGCGGTATATTATCGTACCTATAGTGGTGCATAGTATGGATGGTGTATATGAACATGCAGACAACATGGCGGTATATTATCGTACCTATAGCGGTGCGTGGTATGGATGGTGTATATGAACATGCAGACAACATGGCAGTATATTATCGTAGCTATAGCGGTGCATAGTATGGATGGTGTATATGAACATGCAGACAACATGGCGGTATATTATCGTACCTATAGCGGTGCATAGTATGGATGGTGTATATAAACATGCAGACAACATGGCGGTATATTATCGTACCTATAGCGGTGCATAGTATGGATGGTGTATATAAACATGCAGACAACATGGCGGTATATTATCGCACCTATAGCAGTGCATAGTATGGATGGTGTATATGAACATGCAGACAACATGGCGGTATATTATTGTAGCTATAGTGGTGCATAGTATGGATGGTGTATATGAAGATGCAGACAACATGGCGGTATATTATCGTACCTATAGTGGTGCATAGTATGGATGGTGTATATGAACATGCAGACAACATGGCGGTATATTATCGTACCTATAGCGGTGCATAGTATGGATGGTGTATATGAACATGCAGACAACATGGCGGTATATTATCGTACCTATAGCGGTGCATAGTATGGATGGTGTATATGAACATGCAGACAACATAGCGGTATATTATCGTACCTATAGCGGTGCATAGTATGGATGGTGTATATGAACATGCAGACAACATAGCGGTATATTATCGTACCTATAGTGGTGCATAGTATGGATGGTGTATATAAACATGCAGACAACATGGCGGTATATTATCGTACCTATAGCGGTGCATGGTATGGATGGTGTATATAAACATGCAGACAACATGGCAGTATATTATCGTACCTATAGCGGTGCATAGTATGGATGGTGTATATGAACATGCAGACAACATGGCGGTATATTATCGTACCTATAGCGGTGCATAGTATGGATGGTGTATATGAACATGCAGACAACATGGCGGTATATTATCATACATATAGTGGTGCATAGTATGGATGGTGTATATAAACATGCAGAGAACATGGCGGTATATTATCGTACCTATAGCGGTGCATAGTATGGATGGTGTATATATACATGCAGACAAGATGGCGGTATATTATTATACCTATAGCGGTGCATAATATGGATGGTGTATATAAACATGCAGACAACATGGCGGTATATTATCGTACCTATAGCGGTGCATGGTATGGATGGTGTATATGAACATGCAGACACCATGGCGGTATATTATCGTACCTATAGCGGTGCATGGTATGGATGGTGTATATGAACATGCAGACAACATGGCGGTATATTATCGTACCTATAGCGGTGCATAGTATGCATGGTGTATATGAACATGCAGACAACATGGCGGTATATTATCGTACCTATAGCGGTGCATAGTATGGATGGTGTATATGAACATGCAGACAACATGGCGGTATATTATCGTACCTATAGCGGTGCATAGTATGGATGGTGTATATGAACATGCAGACAACATGGCGGTATATTATCATACATATAGTGGTGCATAGTATGGATGGTGTATATAAACATGCAGAGAACATGGCGGTATATTATCGTACCTATAGCGGTGCATAGTATGGATGGTGTATATATACATGCAGACAAGATGGCGGTATATTATTATACCTATAGCGGTGCATAATATGGATGGTGTATATAAACATGCAGACAACATGGCGGTATATTATCGTACCTATAGCGGTGCATGGTATGGATGGTGTATATGAACATGCAGACACCATGGCGGTATATTATCGTACCTATAGCGGTGCATGGTATGGATGGTGTATATGAACATGCAGACAACATGGCGGTATATTATCGTACCTATAGCGGTGCATAGTATGCATGGTGTATATGAACATGCAGACAACATGGCGGTATATTATCGTACCTATAGCGGTGCATAGTATGGATGGTGTATATAAACATGCAGACAACATGGCGGTATATTATCGTACCTATAGCGGTGCATAGTATGGATGGTGTATATGAACATGCAGACAACATGGCGGTATATTATCGTACCTATAGCGGTGCATGGGATGGATGGTGTATATGATCATGCAGACAACATGGCGGTATATTATTATACCTATAGTGGTGCATAGTATGGATGGTGTATATGAACATGCAGACAAGATGGCGGTATATTATCGTACCTATAGCGGTGCATAGTATGGATGGTGTATATGAACATGCAGACAACATGGCGGTATATTATCGTACCTATAGCGGTGCATAGTATGGATGGTGTATATGAACATGCAGACAACATGGCGGTATATTATCGTACCTATAGCGGTGCATAGTATGGATGGTGTATATGAACATGGAGACAACATGGCGGTATATTATCGTACCTATAGTGGTGCATAGTATGGATGGTGTATATGAACATGCAGACAACATGGCGGTATATTATCGTACCTATAGTGGTGCATAGTATGGATGGTGTATATGAACATGCAGACAACATGGCGGTATATTATCGTACCTATAGCGGTGCATAGTATGGATGGTGTATATGAACATGCAGACAACATGGCGGTATATTATCGTACCTATAGCGGTGCATGGGATGGATGGTGTATATGATCATGCAGACAACATGGCGGTATATTATTATACCTATAGTGGTGCATAGTATGGATGGTGTATATGAACATGCAGACAAGATGGCGGTATATTATCGTACCTATAGCGGTGCATAGTATGGATGGTGTATATAAACATGCAGACAACATGGCGGTATATTATCGTACCTATAGCGGTGCATAGTATGGATGGTGTATATGAACATGCAGACAACATGGCGGTATATTATCGTACCTATAGCGGTGCATAGTATGGATGGTGTATATGAACATGCAGACAACATGGCGGTATATTATCGTACCTATAGCGGTGCATGGGATGGATGGTGTATATGAACATGCAGACAACATGGCGGTATATTATTATACCTATAGTGGTGCATAGTATGGATGGTGTATATGAACATGCAGACAAGATGGCGGTATATTATCGTACCTATAGCGGTGCATAGTATGGATGGTGTATATGAACATGCAGACAACATGGCGGTATATTATCGTACCTATAGCGGTGCATAGTATGGATGGTGTATATGAACATGCAGACAACATGGCGGTATATTATCGTACCTATAGCGGTGCATAGTATGGATGGTGTATATGAACATGCAGACAACATGGCGGTATATTATCGTACCTATAGCGGTGCATAGTATGGATGGTGTATATGAACATGCAGACAACATGGCGGTATATTATCGTACCTATAGCGGTGCACAGTATGGATGGTGTATATGAACATGCAGACAACATGGCGGTATATTATCGTACCTATAGCGGTGCATAGTATGGATGGTGTATATGAACATGCAGACAACATGGCGTTATATTATCGTACCTATAGCGGTGCATAGTATGGATGGTGTATATGAACATGCAGACAACATGGCGGTATATTATCGTACCTATAGCGGTGCATAGTATGGATGGTGTATATGAACATGCAGACAACATGGCGGTATATTATCGTACCTATAGTGGTGCATAGTATGGATGGTGTATATAAACATGCAGACAACATGGCGGTATATTATCGTACCTATAGTGGTGCATAGTATGGATGGTGTATATGAACATGCAGACAACATGGCGGTATATTATCGTACCTATAGCGGTGCATAGTATGGATGGTGTATATGAACATGCAGACAACATGGCGGTATATTATCGTACCTATAGCGGTGCATAGTATGGATGGTGTATATGAACATGCAGACAACATGGCGGTATATTATCGTACCCATAGCGGTGCACAGTATGGATGGTGTATATGAACATGCAGACAACATGGCGGTATATTATCGTACCTATAGCGGTGCATAGTATGGATGGTGTATATGAACATGCAGACAACATGGCGTTATATTATCGTACCTATAGCGGTGCATAGTATGGATGGTGTATATGAACATGCAGACAACATGGCGGTATATTATCGTACCTATAGCGGTGCATAGTATGGATGGTGTATATGAACATGCAGACAACATGGCGGTATATTATCGTACCTATAGTGGTGCATAGTATGGATGGTGTATATAAACATGCAGACAACATGGCGGTATATTATCGTACCTATAGTGGTGCATAGTATGGATGGTGTATATGAACATGCAGACAACATGGCGGTATATTATCGTACCTATAGCGGTGCATAGTATGGATGGTGTATATGAACATGCAGACAACATGGCGGTATATTATCGTACCTATAGCGGTGCACAGTATGGATGGTGTATATGAATATGCAGACAACATGGCGGTATATTATCGTACCTATAGCGGTGCATGGTCCTGGCTGTGCAGGGATATGGACTGTTGCAGCTTCTCTACTGTGGCAGCACTGAGAGATAGGAGACAAATCGTCAGTGATGTGAATGGCTTCTAGAGACATAAGTGAAACATGACAGGACTCGGCTCTGCACAGATGCACAATATGATCTAGAGAGCAATTACAATGCCACCTTGGGCCATGGAGCCAGTGTCAGTCACTCTCTTTGTCTTTCCTAGGCTTCTTCGTGCAGTCGTTGTATAGGTGCACTATAGGTGCATCAGTGACTGCCAGTCATACTGAGATAACACAGGAGGACATACAATACAAGAGGGCTGTATCCAGCACCAGATCGGAAGAAAATCATTGTAAAAACAACCATTTATTGAAAAGTTTTTAAAACTGACGCACTTCAGACTCTGCGCTCTTAATCCTAGTATGGCGTAGTTCTCCAGCGCTAGGTCGTGGTTACATAATGGAGGTATAGGATATGATGTAGACAGATCATTAGCTCTCTGAACTGAATATATAGACATTTGTTTCTCCAATCAATTCTTTATTTAGTTAATATCCATTAAATCAGTTCCAGCATGCATGCCATCGGGTTCTCTGATCTTTAATGTGAGAAGCCATGACGCCTCTATGTTTTCTACTAGGTGATCCATCGCCTCCTCTCTTGGGTGGAGGAACTTTCTCAGCCGCATTAACCCCGAGGCTTCTGACATCACCATTGTGCTGATGTGGAGAGGCACCGGATACCCTATACCTTCATTATTTCCCCCCACCTAGCGCTGGAGAGCTAGAACATACTAGGAGAACACATGGTGTGAAGCGCGGCAGTCGTGCATGCCTCGGAGAAATGCTTTTTTTATTAGATGAATTCTTTGTAACATTTTTTTCAATAAATGGTTTTTACAATGATTTTCTTCGGCCCTGGTGCTGGGTGCACCCCTCTTGTAGCCATTTTGCCCTGCTGGGGGGAGTATGCACAATCAGCAGGGGAGCTGGATTAACCTCTTCTTTCCTCTCTAGGAGGACATACAATGTGGAGGCCATGGCTTCCCGCTCATCGGTACAAGCCGTGTCCGCTGCTCCACCAGATCCAGACCGCAGATAACATTCGCTCTATGGATCCAAGGCTGACCAGCCCAGATACTGAAGCATTAATGGCAGCAATTCCCTGTATACAGACATATCTTAGGGAACTGCTATTCATGCAATTCCCCAGTATAAGGTGCACCACTATTAAACCAATACCACAGCACTTACTCTTCTCTTTTCCATGAACAGAGTTAAAAAATCACCTATTTCTGTTTTTCCCTCAAGGAAATTTTCGGCAAAATTGTCAGAATCCTCTTCAGCTTGGTGGGCAGCGACTTTTAACCTGGCCTGTAGTGCGCTGAGACTGCAGCTCTGCGAGGGGGGAAGGAGCAGGACGTTACACCTCATCCCATATGGCACAGGGACTCACCTATTTTACTAGCGGCAGTAGGTTTCCCCAGCAAATGGGGCTCATTTACAGATCGTCCATTGCAGCCAATCATAATGCAGCTTTCATTCCTCAAACTGTTCCTAAAAAATGAAAGCCAAGCTCTGGTTGGCTGCTGTGAAAGCATCTGGTCATGTACCATTCACATGCTATAACCTCACAGTACTAATCATCAGGATTAAATACAAGTCTGGACAATTGGACCTATCGTCTGTCTAGTAGAAAAGATCAGCTGATATAAAAATGTGTATTATATGGAAAACTGGGCGAGATGATGCTGAAAACATGGTATAGGACTATAGTGGCAATCTGGGAACATGTAGCGACTAGTGATGAGCGAGCGTGCTCGTTTAACCCTTTAAACGAGCACACTCGGGTACTCGCTGAGTAGTTTTGTCGTGTTCAGCATTTCCGTTGCAGCCGGGGCGGCTGCATGTATCGCGGCTGTTACACAGCTGTGACACATGCAGGGATTGCCTGTTTGTTAGCCAGTCTCTGCATGTGTCACAGCTGTGTAACAGCCGCGACACATGCAGCTGCTGCGGCTGCAACCGATATGCACAGCACGCCGAAAGTACTTGGCGAGTAACCGAGCGTGCTCGTTTAAGGGTTAAACAAGCACAATCGCTCATCACTAGTAGCGACATCATACATATACTAATATTTCAATATTCAGCCAATTCTTGCATGGCCCCCTTACAGTGCATACAGAGGATGAAATAAGTATTGAACATGTCACCAATTGTCTAAGTAAATATATTACTAAAGGTGCTATTGACATGAAATTCTCACCAGATGTCGGTAACAACCCATCCAGTCCACACAGGCAAAGAAATCAAATCATAGATGTCCATGAATTATGTGTAATAATGAGAAATGACACAGGAAAAAGGTACTGAACACATGAAGAGAGAGAGAGGCAAAAAGCCATGGAAAGTCATGACACCAGCTGAAATCTATCAGTAATTAGAAACCCATCCTGCCACTTAGTGAAAAATAATATTAGGTGGTTCAACTGATGGCCTATAAAAAGGTGTCTCGTTAGCAAGATGCCACACAAGAAACATCTCATGATGGGTAAAACCAGTGAGCGGTCTCAAGACCTCCGCATCCTAATTGTTGCAAAGCATACTGACGGTATTGGTTACAGAAGAATTTCTAAATTACTGAAGGCTCCAGTGAGCACTGCTGGGGCCATAATCCAGAAATGTAAAGAACATAATTTCATAATAAACCGGCCCCGCAAGATTTCAAACAGAGGAGTGAAATTAATTATCAAAAGAGTTGTCCATGACCAAGGACCACCTGTGGAGAGTTACAGAAAGACCAGGAATCAGCAATTGTTTCAAAGAAAACTATAAGTGATGCACTCAACCTCCATGGTCTGTATGCACGCTTAGCACGCAAGACTCCATTGCTGAACAAAAAGCATGTTGACGCGTGTTTAACGTTTGCTCAACAATATTTAGACAAGCCTGTGAAATACTGGGAGAATATAGTCTGGTCAGATGAGACCAAAATTGAACTCTTTGGATGTCATAATACACACCATGTTTGGAGGCCAAAAGACACTGCATATCACCCCCAAAACACCATACTAACAGTGAAGTTTGGAGGTGGGAACATCATGGTGTTGGGCTGTTTTTCAGCATACGGAAATCTTCATATTAATGAAGGAAGGAGGAATGGATAAATGTACGAGACATTCTTGATAAAAATCGGCTGCAATCTACCAGGATGATGATGAAACAAGGGTGGACATTTCAGCAAGACAATGATCCCAAACACACAGCCAAGGAAACGCTCAACTGTTTTCAGAGAGAGATAATTAAAGCTGCTAAAATGGCCCACCCAATCACCTGACCTGAATATTTATAGAAGGAACTGAAGCTCAGAGTTCATAGAAGGAGCCCAAGGGATCTTCAAGATTTGTAGCGTGTTTGTGTGGAAGAATGGGACAAAATCACACCTGAGCAATGCATGCGACTAGTTTCTCCGTACAGGATGAATCTTGAAGCTGTCATCACCAACAAAGGCTTGTGTACGAAGTATTAAATACATTTCAGTAAGCATAGTCAATACTTTTTCCCCGTGTAATTTCTCATTATTACACATAACTTAATTTATGGACATCTATTGTTTGATTTCTTTGCCTATGTGGATTGGATGGTCTGTTACTGATATCTGGGGAGAATTTCATGCCTATAGCACCTTTAGTAACATAGTTACTTAGAAAATTGGTGAAGTGTGAGTATTTCACCCGCTGTGTATATCCAGTGGGGAAAATAAGTATTTGATACACTGCCGATTTTGCAAGTTTTCCCACCTACAAAGAATGGAGAGGTCTGTATTTTTTTTTTTATCGTAGGTATACTTCAACTGTGAGAGACAGAAGAAGAATCCAGAAAATCACATTGTATGATTTTTACATAATTAATTAGCATTTTATTGATTGAAATAAGTATGTGATACAATAGAAAAACAGAACGTAATATTTGGTACAGAAACCTTTGTTTGCAATTACAGAGGTCAGAAGTTTCCTGTAGTTCTTGACCAAGTTTGCACACACCGCAGCAGGGACTTTGGCCCACTCCTCCATACAGATCTTCTCCAGATCTTTCAGGTTTCGGGGCTGTCGCTGGGCAACATTGGAGTTTCAGCTCCCTCTAAAGATTTTCTACTGGGTTCAGGTCTGGAGACTGGTTAGGCTACTCCAGGACCTTGAAATGCTTCTAACAGAGACACTCCTTAGTTTCCTTGGCTATGTGTTTCGGGTCATTGTCATGGTGGAAGACCCTGGCACGTCCCATCTTCAATGCTCTTACTGAGGGATAGAAGTTGTTGGACAAAATCTCGCGATACATGACCCCATCCATCCTCCCTTCGATATGGTGCAGTCATCCTGTCCCCTTTGCAGACAAGCACCCCCAAAGTATGACATTTTCCCCACCATGCTTCACGGTTGGGACAGTATTCTTGGGGTTGTACTCATCCTCCTTCTTTCTCACGGCGAGTGGAGTTGATACCAAAAAGTTCTATTTTGGTCTCATCTGACCACAAGACCTTCTCCAATGCCAGATGGTCATTGGCAAACTTGAAATGGGGCTGGACATGTGCTGTTGTTTGAGACTGTGGTCCCAGCTCTCTTCAGGTTATTGACCAGGTCTTCCTGTGTAGTGATGGGCTGATTCCTGACCTTTCTCAGAATCATGCTTACCCCACAAGGCGAGATCTTGCATGGAGCCTTACACCGAGGAGAATTGACAGTCATCTTGTGTTTCTTCCATTTTCTAATAATTGTGCCAACAGTTGTTGACTTCTCACCAAGCTCCTTGTCTACTGCCTTGTAGCCCATGCCAGCCTTGTGCAGGTCTACAATTTTGTCCCTGGTGTCCTTAGACAGCTCTTTGATCTTGGCCATGGTGGAGAGGTTGGAGGGTGATTGATTTAGCATGTGGACAGGTGTCTTTTATACAGGTTTATATGGTGCAATTAATAAAAGGTAATGAGTGCAGAGTAGGAGGGCTTCTTAAAGAAACACTAACAGGTCTGTAAGAGCCAGAATTCTTGCTGGTTGGTAGGAAATCAAATACTAATTTGAAAATCAAACAATGTGGTTTTCTGGTTTTTATTTTTAGATTCTGTATCTCACAGTTGAAGTGGATATACGATAAAAATTACAGACCTCTCCATTCTATGTAGGTGGGAAAACTTGCAAAATCGGCAGTGTATCAAATACTATTTTTACCACCATGTATATGTATGTGTGTGTATATACACTACCCACAAAAAGTTAGGAATATTTGGCTTTTGGGTGAAATTTCAGGATGAACCTAAAATGCCCTCTAACCTTTTCAGGTGAGCTTAATGTGACCTTCTCTAAACTTTTGAATGCACATGTCCAACTGTTCAATGTTTCAGTACTTTTTGCACAACTTGCTGTTCTCTAACAAGGAGCTTAATGGCAAAATTCACATCAGGTGTTTGATCCATGTATCGCCCAATAAAATTTGGGGTTCAATTAGAATTGGTATTAAACAGCCCCTACTACTTGAATAACAACATTAATCCTGTCATTGTCCCTCTGCATTCACAACACAGGCCTAATTTCATCTTCATGGATCACAAGGCTCCAGCTCATTGAGGTTGCATCATTAGGGAATGGCTGCTGGAGACAGGGGAACCTCAAATGGAGTGGCCTGCATTTTCTCCAGATCTGAATCCCATAGAAAACCTATGGGATCAGCTGAGTCGCTGTGTAGAGGCTCGTAACTCTGTACCCCAGAACCTCAATGACCTGAGAACCGCCCTTTCCAGGGCTGTGGTGTCAGTAAGCCAAACTTCCGACTCCCGACTCTGACTCCACAGCCCTGGTCACTACTGAGCGTGTACATAAAGTGCAGCACAGATTCATCTGAACTAAAAGCCGAGATCCTTAGATCAGGAACAGAACAGACATTTATAGGACATTTCATAACTTTCACAAATTCTTATGGAAACATTTACAGCACATCCTGTATTGTACTGCTGTACCCAATTTATTATATATTTTAGGAGTCGGAGTGGGTCCATTTTATACCGACTCCACCAAAATAGACACCGACTCAGACTCCACAGCCCTGCACCCTCCAAGAAGAGTGGGATGCCATGCCTCAGCAGACAATAACTCCACTTGTGAACAGCAGGAGAATTCATTGTCGAGCTGTAATTGATGCTGCTCAAGGCCACATGACAACTTATTGAGACATTGACATTTTTTGTTGGGGTATACCCACCACTGTTGTTGGCATTTGTTTCAATAAATGGTTTGAGATGAGGAAATCACCGTTACATGCTTCTACTTAAATGCCCCCCTACTTGTATTATAATATATTACTGTAGAGGGAACTTTTTACATTTTCCATACATTTCACCAGAAAGCCACATATCCCTAACTTTTTGTGGTCAGTGTAGATATACAGGTGCTTCTCACAAAATTAGAATATCATCAAAAAGTTAATTTATTTCAGTTCTTCAATACAAAAAGTGAAACTCATATATTATATAGAGTCATTACACACAGAGTGATCTATTTCAAGTGTTTATTTCTGTTAATGTTGATGATTATGACTTACAGCCAATGAAAACACAAAGTCATTATCTCAGTAAATTAGAATATTTTATAACAGCTTAAAAAATTATTTTAAAATCCGAAATGTTGGGCTACTGAAATGTATGTTCAGTAAATGCACTCAATACTTGGTCGGGCTCCTTTTGCATCAATTACTGCATCAATGCGGCGTGGCATGGAGGCGATCAGCCTGTGGCCCTGCTGAGGTGTTATGGAAGCCCAGGTGGCTTTGATAGCAGCCTTCAGCTCCTCTGCATTGTTGGGTCTGGTGCCTCTCATCTTCCTCTTGACAATACCCCATAGATTCTCTATAATAGATTCTCTATGAGGTTATGGTCAGGCGAGTTTGCTGCCAATCAAGCACAGTGATACTGTTGTGTGTAAACCAGGTATTGGTACTTTTGGCCGTGTGGACAGGTGCCAATTCTTGCTGGAGAATGACATTTCCATCTCCAAAAAGCTTGTCGTGAGAGGGAAGCATGAAGTGCTCTAAAATTTCCTGGTACATGGCTGCGCTGACTTTGGTCTTGATAAAACACAGTGGACCTACACCAGCAGATGACATGGCTCCCCAAACCATCACTGATTGTGGAAACTTCACACTAGACCTCAAGCAGCTTGGATTATGTGCCTCTGCACTCTTCCTCCAGACTCTGGGACCTTGATTCCCAAATTAAAATTGGAACTTTGGGACCTTGGGGAGTGTTTCAATGACTGCCTTCTGGACATCTGTCAAGTCAGCAGTCTTCCCCATGACTGTGGAGCCTACTGAAATAGATTAAGGGGCCTTTTTAAACACGTAAAAAGCCTTTGCAGGTGTTTTTTTCTTAATTCTAATTTACTGAGACAATGACTGTTGTGTTTTCATTGGCTGTAAGTCATAATCATCAACATTAGCAGAAACAACCACATGAAATAGATCACTCTGTTTGTAATGACTCTATATAATATATGAGTTTCACTTTTTGTATTGAAGAACTGAAATTAATTAACTTTTTGATGATATTCTAATTTTATGAGACGCACATATATATATACATATATATATACATATACATATATATATATATATATATATATATATATATATATATATATATATATATATATATACAGTACAGACCAAAAGTTTGGACACACATTCTCATTTAAAGATTTTTCTGTATTTTCATGACTATGAATATTGTACATTCACACTGAAGGCATCAAAACTATGAATTAACACATGTGGAATTATATACTTAACAAAAAAGTGTCACACAACTGAAAATATGTCTTATATTCTAGGTTCTTCAAAGTAGCCACCTTTTGCTTTGATGACTGCTTTGCACACTCTTGCCATTCTCTTGATGAGCTTCAAGAGGTAGTCACCGGAAATGGTCTTCCAACAATCCTGAAGGAGTTCCCAGAGATGCTTAGCACTTGTTGGCCCTTTTGCCTTCACTCTGTAGTCCAGCTCACCCCAAACCATCTCGATTGGGTTCAGATCTGGTGACCTTTTCTGCGTCGCACAAAGACGAATGCCAAGAGTGTGCAAAGCAGTATTCAAAGCAAAAGGTGGCTACTTTGAAGAACCTAGAATATAAGACATATTTTCAGTTGTTTCACACTTTTTTGTTAAGTATATAATTCCATATGTGTTAATTCATAGTTTTGATGCCTTCAGTGTGAATGTACAATTTTCAAAGTCATGAAAATACAGAAAAATCTTTAAATGAGAAGGTGTGTCCAAACTTTTGGTCTGTACTGTATATATATCTATCTATCTATCTATATTTTTTTTTCCCAAGAACCAGAAAAACTCTTCATTCCTCAAAACCGTATTCAACTACCATCCACCAAATCTTACTTGCCAGCTCCTCGGTATTTTTCACCAGCTCCTCTTTATCAGATATAATCTGTTTTAGTTGTGGAAGATTTACAAACTGCTCCAGAAGAACATCCTCTTGCTCCATCATATCGGTGAGCTGTGACACGCTGAAGTAGAAAAAAAGAGAAACGTGCGTCCAAGACTTTCATGGAAATGTTACAACAGGGTACAGAGAAGCTAGTGTGCAGAATAAGCCCCCACAGACTTATCTATAGGGGTGGCCCTGGGGAATACTAGGATGGATGTCATTTTATCATTAGAACTAATATAGAATTCAGAATTTTTTTTTTTGACAAATAAAAATTTAACTTTTTTTTATTTTTATTTTAGTTGTAAAAATACAAACCTCAAATCTGACAACTCAGGAAACGTTTCAGGGAGATCAGGCATCTTATATGTAAAGCCGTTCACACCCACCTAAGAAATATATACAGGTACTGGTGAGAGACTACAGAAACAGAAATGTTCGGTGCCTAGGTTACCGGCCACTGCTGCTGTCTATCAGTGGTGGCCAGTCTCCTAGGCAAGGAAAGCAGTTTGCTATACAGCTTGCAAGTGCAGCTCTGAAGTTGGCCGGATCCCTGGATTCAGTACCTCTGTGCTCCTCCGACGCTGCAAAGTCAAAGCGGTCTCTGCCGACAGCAGAGGAAAGTGCATAGTTCAGACCAGCGGCGCGACCATGCCGCTGGTTGAAACTGTCCATCTTCAGGAGAGCACTGCCCCAGCAAGGAGGTAGCCAGCAAGACAGAGGAGCAGTGTGCTCCTGATGAAACAAGATTAGACAAGCTCTTAAAGGGGTTTTCTGATCCGACATGACACTGACTGCAGACTTGTGAATTCTCACATAGTGTGCACTGCTGTCTGCAAGTACGCGCTATGCATACTCCCAGCCAGAATCCAACTACAGTTCAAGGCCTCGCACAATACACTTGCATTGAGCGCGCTGGAAACAGTGTAGCCAGATTGTGGCCGGAAGTACGCATATTGTATACTTGTGGCCACCTGACCGCCTTTCCCGGTGTGG
The DNA here is from genome assembly GCF_046119375.1 of Phyllobates terribilis. Classification (NCBI taxonomy): domain Eukaryota; kingdom Metazoa; phylum Chordata; class Amphibia; order Anura; family Dendrobatidae; genus Phyllobates; species Phyllobates terribilis. The sequence continues at coordinate 2,236,703 of NW_027362809.1, read as the reverse complement.
ACACCACAGAATCCTCACTGTGTGCAGTGTGCTCTATGTGAGGATTCACAAGTCTGCAGTCATACACAGTGACTGCAGACTTGTCGTTTTAGACCAGACAACCCCTTTACAGAAACATCTTCCCTGCCCACCTATTAAAGTTTAATTGACATTTTTTGGCTTTTTCTGATCACGGCTGCGCACTTACTTCAGACGGGGGGACAGGCACCGGCAGATCTGTAATTAGGCCGTATGCGGGGGCGGCAGTTTTGGCAGAGTTGTATGTGGAAGGAACAGGTTCAGATACTGGCACTGATCTATTGTTATCTTGTGTAGGGAAAGGTGGAAACAAAGAAAAGCCAGAAAGAGGGTGCGGAGGCCTCCCTGCGGGATTGCTGTACAGGCGGAAAGACAAGAAAGGGTTTCCCTCATTAGATTAGTATTCTCCCAAGCACCATCGTAATGAAATAGGACATACAATATCTGTAGGTAGATGCTGTGTCGCCAACATGCCAGCAGATAGATCAGCCTATTATGTGCTGTAATTCTGCAGCTCTGAACATACTGTGTACGGACAGATACACACGTATTAACACACAGTTACCCTGCAATCCTATTAGTATACCAGAGATGTTAATGTGCAGATAAGGTTACTGACAGGCTTCATGAGGACACAATGTAGCCCGTACTCCACATGGGCTGCCAGATTATCACCTCTCCTCTACTGCTAGTGTAGCCGCCATGCAAGGTGCACAATGGGAGAGAACTGTCCGGGCCCTGCTTACCGGCAGCAGCAACATACAGCACATCCACGGACAGAAAATGTACAAGAGAAGTAAGAGGAGCCGTCTGGATGGTATATAGCACCCTGTAATGCTGGGTTTAGTCATTATACCCATTCTGCCCATCAGCAGCATCATATCCATAGGCAGTCACTTCTGGAGATGTGTAGACAGGCGAGCCGCACTTCTGTCCGCACAGAACGATGGTTAATATGATAGAATCTCAGCAGCACACGATCTGATCACACAGGGCGATGATGTGCTGCCAATAACGCTACAGCTTAAGCAGTCTTGAAAATGACCGCCCCATCGCACCAGCTTTGTACTCCAAGTCTCTTCTATTCACCGCCACAGATTTCTGTTGAGTGATGGAGATAAATTGACATCACTGTGACTCCAACTTGTCACTACAACTGAAGACTTCTTTGGTCTCTGAAGTGTAAATGATTGTGAACACACCGCCATTTCCACAGCTCCCATAGCGTTGGCCTATGTTCACATGTGCAGTAATCATCAGTTAGGATGGATCCAGCAGCGATCCATTCACACACAAAAAAAAAATAATTGACACAACTTTTTTGTCCACCTGAAAAGAAACTAATTTCAACTCGGTCCATTTTCTTAACACTGACGTCTATGGAAAACGGATCCGTTTATTAGCCATCTGTTTTCTTCCTTTTGAAACTGATCCAGTAAATAGAACAATTAACCTTTTGCCAAATGAAAAAAAAAATGGATGGCTAATTAACAAATCAGTTTTCCATAGGGTTCAATGTTACAAAATGGATCAAATTGAAATAAGTTTGTTTTTTTTGCCACATAAAAAAAAGTTGGGCCTGCACAACTGTTCTGTTATCAGATTGCTGCTGGATACGGACTATGTTCACACATCCAGTAATCATGTTAGAACGCTCTAATGGATGATTACTGACGTGTGAACATAGTCTCATGTGCAGCGGCATCATGCAGAGTTTCCCCGACACACCGTGTCTGCAAATTGAGAATCTGGTTTGGCTTTTATCCTAAGTCATATGGCAAGGCTCGTTAAAGGGTCGATATTGACTTTTAGGATTACTTCCAAAAGGTGGCGCTAAAGTTCTAATCCTCTTCCTCTCTGAAGAGACAATTTGCATATTTAATTGCCCAGAGGAGCATGCACGGCTTATACGTCTCCTCACTCTGACATGCCAGGCTTGGCTTGGCATTCTCCACAAGGAGAAACGCTAGCCCTTAGACCCCAACCACTCGGTACAAAACTCTCATCATTGGTGTACAGTGGGTATTCCCATCAAACAATATGGAAAGGAGGGGACCCATAATTTGTAAAGTCTGAATTTTGATAATGTTAAAAGTCTAAAGGAGAGAAAAAGAAATGTTCAGGTACAAGTTAAGGTACAACTCTACAAAGAAACCTGTAGTCAAAATTAGAACTTACTGTCATTTGCTACATGGAACCACAAATTCAGCCGCAATGTGAGGGTAAACAATCGTTCAGATGACCAGAAATAAGTGCTAAAAGCGGATGTGCCATCTTATCAAGTAGAAGTGCACCGCTCCCCAGCCTCCTCGCTTCTCGATTTATGGGGAGCAGTGCGCTCCTGCTTGATTGACAGCTTGGTGCAGCGGCATGTGTTGTGCGGCTTGTCCGAACTATGCGCTCTCTGGTGCTGCAAGCAGAGATCATTTTGCCTTTGCAGCATCTGGGAAGCAGCGGCACTGAAGCCGGCAGTGCGCTCCAGCCATCCAGCCAGCTTCGGGCAGTACTTACAAGCTCTACTGGGAAGGACTTGTATTTTGCCACCGCAGAAGCAGAAAAGAATAAAATTAAATATACTTCCATTGTTGAGAATGGAAAGGATTTTTAATAACAAGTAAATTACTAAATTGCTTGATTTTACAAGAATTTTGCAATTTCACCACTTTAAGAATATTGGAATAACCCTTTAAACTTAGATGATATTCCACCATAACAATGGAAGGATCTGAGATCTCAGGACAATATAATTACTTACTAGGGGAAAGAGCCAGAGGTTGGGGCCAGGGTTGGAGGGCTTTTCCAAAACTCTTCTAGTAAATTCTGGACTATTTTCCCAAGATCTGAGTGCATAGTAAACTAAAAAAGGAGAAAATTGTTAAGATGTTAACAGCTGTAAACTCTCATCAGAAAGAATCATGTGGCTAATGCCATAATAACACCTAACATGATCAGAGATTCCTGGCTTTACACTGTGTTCCAAATTATTATGCAAATAATATTTTCTCAGATTTTCCCAAATTACCTATATGAATTGCAGTCATTGTAATTTTCCAGTCAAATAACTATTAGAGTACAATGGAAAGGTTTTTGTACAAACTGCCTATGATAACAGGATATTTTTAAAAAAATAAAAAACTCAAACTGCACTCAAAATGCATGTTCCAAATTATTATGCACAGCAGAGATGCAGATGTGTTATGTGCAGCATGAGACGGGGCATTATCATGCATGAAACGATCTCGATGGTCCAGATGGATGGAGTGGAGGATGGCTGGTTGATGGACACCCCATGCAAACACGGCTACGGCGCTAACAAGGAGGAGGTGGAGTAATGTTTTGGGCTGGAATCATGGGGAGAGGGATTGTCGGCCCTTTTAGGATCCCTGAAGGGGTAAAGATGAACTCCATAATGTATGTTGAGTTTCTCAAACAGCACTTCCTTCCATGGTTCAAGAAGAAGAACCGTGTATTTCACAGCAAGATCATTTTCATGCATGATAATGCACCATCTCATGCTGCACATAACACATCTGCATCTCTGGCTGCTATGGGCATAAAAGGGGACAAACTTATGGTGTGGCCCCCATGCTCCCCTGACCTCAACCCCATTGAGAACCTCTGGAGCATCATCAAAAGGAGTGTCTATGATGGCGGGAGGCAGCTCACATCTAAGCAACAGCTCTGGGAGAGTATTCTGTCCTCATGCAAAACAATTGAAGCAGAAACCATCCAAAACCTGACAAATTCAATGGACGAGAGAGTTCAGAAGCTCCTTTCGAACAAGGGGTCCTATGTGCAAATGTAACATCACCTAGAATAAAGTTTTGAGGTGAAAACTGTTTGATTTCAGTTTGTAATAACCTGCTAATGCTTATAATTTCAAAAATGACCATTTTTTGTTCTTTATTAAAATGAAAAGGTTGAAAACTCTGCTGTGCATAATAATTTGGAACATGCATTTTGAGTGCAGTTTGAGTTTTTTTTTTTTTTTTTTGAATATACTGTTATCATAGGCAGTTTGTACAAAAACCTTTCAATTGTGCTCTAATAGTTATTTGACTGGAAAATTACAATGACTGCAATTCATATAGGTAATTTGGGAAAATTTGGGAAAATATTATTTGCATAATAATTTGGAACACAGTGTATACAGACCACAAAGTATGGCAGTATCAGCGATCAAGCAGACAAGGGCTGGAGAGAGCAGGAGAGACGCTAGAAAGACCCTCGAGAGAGAGAGAGCAGGAGAGACGCTCGAGAGAGAGAGAGAGCAAGAGAGACGCTCAAGATCAGGAGAGACGCTCGAGAGAGAGAGAGCAGGAGAGACGCTCGAGAGAGCAGGAGAGACGCTCGAGAGAGAGCAGGAGAGACGCTCGAGAGAGAGAGAGCAGGAGAGACGCTCGAGAGAGAGAGAGAGCAGGAGAGACGCTCGAGAGAGAGATCAGGAGAGACGCTCGAGAGAGAGAGAGCAGGAGAGACGCGAGAGAGAGAGAGAGCAGGAGAGACGCTCGAGAGAGAGCAGGAGAGACGCTCGAGAAAGAGCAGGAGAGACGCTCGAGAGAGAGAGAGAGAGCAGGAGAGACGCTCGAGAGAGAGAGAGAGCAGGAGAGACGCTCGAGAGAGAGATCAGGAGAGACGCTCGAGAGAGAGAGCAGGAGAGACGCTCGAGAGAGAGAGAGCAGGAGAGACGCTCGAGAGAGAGCAGGAGAGACGCTCGAGAGAGAGCAGGAGAGACGCTCGAGAGAGAGAGAGCAGGAGCGACGCTCGAGAGAGAGAGCAGGAGAGACGCTCAAGATCAGGAGAGACGCTTGAGAGAGAGAGAGCAGGAGAGACGCTCGAGAGAGAGAGCAGGAGAGACGCTCGAGAGAGAGAGCAGGAGAGACGCTCGAGAGAGAGAGAGCAGGAGAGACGCTCGAGAGAGAGAGCAGGAGAGACGCTCGAGAGAGAGAGCAGGAGAGACGCTCAAGATCAGGAGAGACGCTCGAGAGAGAGAGAGAGCAGGAGAGACGCTCGAGAGAGAGAGCAGGAGAGACGCTCGAGAGAGAGCAGGAGAGACGCTCGAGAGAGAGAGAGAGCAGGAGAGACGCTCAAGATCAGGAGAGACGCTCGAGAGAGAGAGAAAGCAGGAGAGACGCTCGAGAGAGAGAGCAGGAGAGACGCTCGAGAGAGAGCAGGAGAGACGCTCGAGAGAGAGACAGCAGGAGAGACGCTCGAGAGAGAGAGAGAGCAGGAGAGACGCTCAAGATCAGGAGAGACGCTCGAGAGAGAGAGAGAGCAGGAGAGACGCTCGAGAGAGAGCAGGAGAGACGCTCGAGAGAGAGAGAGCAGGAGAGACGTTCGAGAGAGAGCAGGAGAGACGCTCAAGATCAGGAGAGACGCTCGAGAGAGAGAGAGAGCAGGAGAGACGCTCGAGAGAGAGAGCAGGAGAGACGCTCGAGAGAGAGCAGGAGAGACGCTCGAGAGAGAGCAGGAAAGACGCTCGAGAGAGACAGCAGGAGAGACGCTCGAGAGAGAGAGAGAGCAGGAGAGACGCTCAAGATCAGGAGAGACGCTCGAGAGAGAGAGAGAGCAGGAGAGACGCTCGAGAGAGAGCAGGAGAGACGCTCGAGAGAGAGCAGGAGAGACGCTCGAGAGAGAGAGCAGGAGAGACGCTCAAGATCAGGAGAGACGCTCGAGAGAGAGAGAGCAGGAGAGACGTTCGAGAGAGAGAGCAGGAGAGACGCTCGAGAGAGAGAGCAGGAGAGACGCTCGAGAGAGAGCAGGAGAGACGCTCGAGAGAGAGAGAGCAGGAGAGACGCTCGAGAGAGAGAGCAGGAGAGACGCTCGAGAGAGAGAGCAGGAGAGACGCTCGAGAGAGAGAGAGCAGGAGAGAAGCTTGAGAGAGAGAGCAGGAGAGATGCTCGAGAGAGAGAGCAGGAGAGACGCTCGAGAGAGAGAGCAGGAGAGACGCTCGAGAGAGAGAGAGCAGGAGAGACGCTCGAGAGAGAGAGAGCAGGAAAGACGCTCGAGAGAGAGAGAGCAGAAGAGACGCTCGAGAGAGAGAGAGCAGGAGAGACGCTCGAGAGAGAGCAGGAGAGACGCTCGAGAGAGCAGGAGAGATGCTCGAGAGAGAGAAAGCAGGAGAGACGCTCTAGAGAGAGAGCAGGAGAGGAGCTCGAGAGAGAGAGAGCAGGAGAGACGCTCGAGAGAGAGCAGGAGAGACGCTCGAGAGAGAGAGAGCAGGATAGACGCTCGAGAGAGAGAGAGCAGGAGAGACGCTCGAGAGAGAGAGCAGGAGAGATGCTCGAGAGAGAGAGCAGGAGAGATGCTCGAGAGAGAGAGCAGGAGAGACGCTCGAGAGAGAGAGCAGGAGAGACGCTCGAGAGAGAGAGAGAGAGACGCTCGAGAGAGAGAGCAGGAGAGACGCTCGAGAGAGAGAGAGCAGAAGAGACGCTCGAGAGAGAGAGAGCAGGAGAGACGCTCGAGAGAGAGCAGGAGAGACGCTCGAGAGAGAGAGAGCAGGAGAGATGCTCGAGAGAGAGAGAGCAGGAGAGACGCTCGAGAGAGAGAGAGCAGGAGAGACGCTCGAGAGAGAGAGCAGGAGAGACGCTCGAGAGAGAGAGAGCAGGAGAGACGCTAGAGAGAGAGAGATGTTCGAGAGAGAGAGCAGGAGAGAAGCTCGAGAGAGAGAGCAGGAGAGGCGCTCGAGAGAGAGCAGGAGAGACGCTCGAGAGAGAGAGCAGGAGAGAAGCTTGAGAGAGAGAGCAGGAGAGACGCTCGAGAGAGAGAGAGCAGGAGAGACGCTAGAGAGAGAGAGACGCTCGAGAGAGAGAGCAGGAGAGAAGCTCGAGAGAGAGAGCAGGAGAGACGCTCGAGAGAGAGAGCAGGAGAGACGCTTGAGAGAGAGCAGGAGAGACGCTCGAGAGAGAGAGCAGGAGAGACGCTCGAGAGAGAGAGCAGGAGAGACGCTCGAGAGAGAGAGCAGGAGAGATGCTCGAGAGAGAGAGCAGGAGAGACGCTCGAGAGAGAGAGAGCAGGAGAGATGCTTGAGAGAGAGAGCAGGAGAGACGCTCGAGAGAGACAGAGCAGGAGAGACGCTCGAGAGAGAGAGAGCAGGAGAGAAGCTAGAGAGAGAGAGCAGGAGAGACGCTCGAGAGAGAGAGCAGGAGAGACGCTCGAGAGAGAGAGCAGGAGAGATGCTCGAGAGAGAGAGCAGGAGAGACGCTCGAGAGAGAGAGCAGGAGAGACGCTCGATAGAAAGCAGGAGCAACTGTCAATCACTTCATCACTATATGACTCAGTAATGATACCTATAGCATATTACTCAGGGTGACAACATGGCAGGTCACAGAGTTACTTTCATGATCTAGATTTGCTAAATTTGAGACATATCATGATACAGAGCCCATGTCCATGACTTATGTCAGCTCCAAAGTGAAATATGTATTAAAAAAAATAAAAAAAAATTATATATATACACACACATATACATACACTGCTCAAAAAAATAAAGGGAACACTCAAATAACACATCCTAGATCTGAATGAATGAAATATTCTCATTGAATACTTTGTTCTGTACAAAGCTGAATGTGCTGACAACAAAATCACATAAAAATCATCAATGGAAATCACATTTATTAACTAATGGAGGCCTGGATTTGGAGCCACCCCCAAAATTAAAGTGGTAAAACACACTACAGGCTGATCCAACTTTGATGTAATGTCCTTAAAACAAGTCAAAATGAGGTTCAGTATTGTGTGCGGCCTCCACGTGCCTGTATGACCTCCCTACAACGCCTGGGCATGCTCCTGATGAGGTTGCGGATGGTCTCCTGTGCGATCTCCTCCCAGGCCTGGACTAAAGCATCCGCCAACTCCTGGACAGTCTGTGGTGCAACGTGACGTTGGTGGATGGAGCAAGACATGATGTCCCAGATGTGCTCAATCGGATTCAGGTCTGGGGAACGGGCGGGACAGTCCATAGCTTCAATGCCTTCATCTTGCAGGAACTGCTGACACACTCCAGCCACATGAGGTCTGGCATTGTCCTACATTAGGAGGAACCCAGGACCAACCGCACCAGCATATGGTCTCACAAGGGGTCTGAGGATCTCGTCTCGGTATCTAATGGCAGTCAGGCTACTTCTGGCGAGCACATGGAAGGCTGTGCGGCCCTCCAAAGAAATGCCACTCCACACCATTACTGACCCACTGCCAAACCGGTCATGCTGAAGGATGTTGCAGGCAGCAGATCGCTCTCCGCGGCCTCTCCAGACTCTGTCATGTCTGTCACATGTGCTCAGTGTGAACCTGCTTTCATCTGTGAAGAGCACAGGGCGCCAGTGGCGACTTTGCCAATCCTGGTGTTCTGTGGCAAATGCCAAGCGTCCTGCACAATGTTGGGATGTGATCACAACCCCCATCTGTGGACGTCGGGCCTTCATACCACCCTCATGGAGTCGGTTTCTAACCGTTTGTGCAGACACATGAACATTTGTGGCCTGCTGGAGGTCATTTTGCAGGGCTCTGTCAGTGCTCCCCCTGTTCCTCCTTGCACAAAGGCGGAGGTAGCGGTACTGCTGCTGGGTTGTTGCCCTCCTACGGCCCCCTCCTTGTCTCCTGGTGTACTGGCCTGTCTCCTGGTAGCACCTCCAGCCTCTGGACACTACGCTGACAGACACAGCAAACCTTCTTGCCACTGCTCGCACTGATGTGCCATCCTGGATGAGCTGCACTACCTGAGCAACTTCTGTGGGTTGTAGAGTCCGTCTCATGCTACCACGAGTGTGAAAGCATAACCAACATTCAAAAGTGACCAAAACATCTGCCAGAAAGCATTGGTACTGAGATGTGGTCCCCACCTGCAGAATCACTCCTTTGAGGGTGTCTTGATAATTGCCAATGATTTCCATCTATTGTCTATTCCATTTGCACAACAGCATGTGAAATTGATTGTCAATCAGTGTCGTTTTCTAAGTGGACAGTTTGATCTACTTGGAGTTATATTCTGTTGTTTAAGTGTTCCCTTTATTTTTTTGAGCAGTGTATATATACAGTACAGACCAAAAGGTGGACACACCTTCTCATTTAAAGATTTATCTGTATTTTCATGACTAAGAAAATTGTACATTCACACTGAAGGCATCAAAACTATGAATTAACACATGTGGAATTATATACTTGACAAAAAAGTGTGAAACAACTGAAAATATGTCTTATATTCTAGGTTCTTCAAAGTAGCCACCTTTTGCTTTGATGGCTGCTTTGCACACTCTTGGCATTCTCTTGATGAGCTTCAAGAGGTAGTCACCAGAAATGGTTTTCACTTCACAGGTGTGCCCAGTCAGGTTTAATAAGTGGGATTTCTTGCCTTATAAATGGGGTTGGGACCATCAGTTGTGTTGTGCAGAAGTCTGGTGGATACACAGCTGATAGCCCTACTGAATAGACTGTTAGAATTTGTATTATGGCAAGAAAAAAGCAGCTAAGTAAAGAAAAACGAGTGGCCATCATTACTTTAACCACTTCGCACCAGAGCCTGTTTTTGCCTTCGTGACCGGGCCAATTTTTTCAATTCTGACCACTGTCACTTTATGAGGTAATTACTCTGGAACGCTTCAACGTATTCCCCTGATTCTGAGATTGTTTTTTTGTGACATATTGTACTTCATGATAGTGGTAAAATTTCTTTGATATCACTTGCGTTTGATTGTGAAAAAATCGGAAATTTGGCGAAAATTTTGAAAATTTTGCAATTTTCAAACTTTGAATTTTCATGCCCTTAAATCAGAGAAATATGTCACACAAAATAGTTAATAAATAACATTTCCCACATGTCTACTTCACATCAGCACAATTTTGGAACCAAAATTTTTTTTTGTTAGGAAGCTATAAGGGTTAAAAGTTGACCAGCGATTTCTCATTTTTACAACAAAATTTGCAAAAACATTTTTTTAGGGACCACATCTTATTTGAAGTGACTTTGAGGAGCCTTTATGACAGAAAATACCCAAAAGTGATACCATTCTAAAAACTGCACCCCTCAAGGTGCTCAAAACCACATTCAAGAAGTTTATTAACCCTTCAGGTGCTTCACAGGAATTTTTGGAATGTGGAAGAAAACAATGAACATTTAACTTTTTTTCACAAAACTGCTACTTTAACCTCAAATTTTTAATTTTCACAAGGGCAGCCAGAAAAAATGGACCCCAAAATGTGATGTGTAATTTCTCCTGAGCACGCTGATACCCCATATGTGGTGCAAAGCCACTGTTTGGGTGCACGGCATGGCTTGGAAGGTAAGGAGCGCCATTTGACTTTTGGAATGGAAATTTGACTGGAATGGATAGCGGACGCCATGTTGCATTTGGAGAGCCCCTGAGGTGCCTAAACAGAGGAAACCCCCAACAAGTGACCCCATTTTGGAAACTAGACCCCTCAAGGAACTTATCTAGATGTGTGGTGAGCACCTTGAACCCCCAGGGGCTTCACAGAATTTTATAATGTTGAAGTGTGAAAATAAAAAAACACATTTTTAACACAAAACTGCTACTTTAGCCTCAAATTTTTAATTTTCACAAGGGCAGCCAGAAAAAATGGACCCCAAAATGTGTTGTGCAATTTCTCCTGAGCACGCTGATACCCCATATGTGGTGCAAAGCCACTGTTTGGGCGCACCGCATGGCTTGGAAGGTAAGTGACGCGCCCCCTGGGCCATGTGCAAGGGATACCCGGAGCCGGATCTCGATGGGGGTAGTAGTCCTTGTGGCGGTGACCCGGTCCGTGCCCAGGGTGTCAAACTAAGTGGCAGTCTATGGCAGTAGATGTTAATTTGATCGACTACGCCACCCGTTGAGTGCGGCTTTGAAGCCGCCGCTGCAGAGCAGTCCGCTGAGGCCGGTGGTATATGTGCAGCAGTGATGGTATAACCCCCAACGGGAGGGGTATGGCCTCAGGGCAGCAGGTGTGGATGATGGGTGTAGTTATGTTGTAGAAAGGAGAGTCAGAGACTTGAGGTGCAGTTTCAGGGGTTTTACTTACAGGTGTTCTCTCAGTCACTCTGGCCTTGAGTGACCACCCGAGCCGTGCTGCGTCCACCAGGTCCTGGACTCGGCTAACCCCCAGGCAGTTCTGGAGCGTGGTCCTGAGCTCCCTTCTCCCTCTCTGTCTCTGGCCATTCCCACCAGGGATCCACCTTTGGCCGGCTCCCTCGGGTCTCTTAGTGGTCAAACCTCCTCTGGGTTCCCTGACCCTATGCTTGGTGTGCCTTTCTGGTGGATTTGGTGAGGGTCGTGGCAAATCTTGACCACGACCTCCGGTTCCTGGCTGAGGATAAGTGGCCTCCACCAGTTCGGGTTCCGGTACCCGTGTCCGCCAACCCTTCACCCTTTTTGGTCTGATTCTGGGTTCTTAGGGTTCCTTCTGTCTTTCTCTCTGGGTCCTTCTTACTCCTCTCTCTTCTGCAGGCTTGGCTCTGGAGCTGGGCCCAGCCGGAGCCACAGCTCCCTGTCAGCCCTCCTGGCTGAGCTCCTCTGCTCCTCAGGCTAAAAGACTAAAAAGACCCTGTCTCTAGATGGTGCCCACCTTATATACTCCCTCTATGTGTGAGCCCAGGTGACTAGCACCCAATGAGCTCCTAGCTTTACCCAGAGTACCCCCCCTATCTGCCCCTACACTACTGGGATGTTCCACCCCCCTCCCACTCCAGCCAGGGACAGACGCTGTCGTACCTGCACATATACTTGGTGGGAGTACCGTAGTTCTGTCCCCCGGAAATGGGATGTATGTAGTGCATGCAGCCTACTGAGCTCAGTTCCACACTCCATCCTTACCCGGGAGTGGAATACCACACCTCTGGGTCGAGGTGCAATACCCCTGTAGCAGCCGAGTCCTCAGGGTGCCACATAAGGAGCGCCATTTGACTTTTGGAATGGAAATTTGACTGGAATGGATAGCGGACGCCATGTTGCATTTGGAGAGCCCCTGAGGTGCCTAAACAGAGGAAACCCCCAACAAGTGACCCCATTTTGGAAACTAGAGCCCTCAAGGAACTTATCTAGATGTGTGGTGAGCACCTTGAACCCCCAGGGGCTTCACAGAATTTTATAATGTTGAAGTGTGAAAATAAAAAAACAAATTTTTAACACAAAACTGCTACTTTAGCCTCAAATTTTTAATTTTCACAAGGGCAGCCAGAAAAAATGGACCCCAAAATGTGTTGTGTAATTTCTCCTGAGCACGCTGATACCCCATATGTGGTGCAAAGCCACTGTTTGGGTGCACGGCATGGCTTGGAAGGTAAGGAGCGCCATTTGACTTTTGGAATGGAAATTTGACTGGAATGGATAGCGGACGCCATGTTGCATTTGGAGAGCCCCTGAGGTGCCTAAACAGAGGAAACCCCCAACAAGTGACCCCATTTTGGAAACTAGACCCCTCAAGGAACTTATCTAGATGTGTGGTGAGCACCTTGAACCCCCAGGGGCTTCACAGAATTTTATAATGTTGAAGTGTGAAAATAAAAAAACACATTTTTAACACAAAACTGCTACTTTAGCCTCAAATTTTTAATTTTCACAAGGGCAGCCAGAAAAAATGGACCCCAAAATGTGTTGTGCAATTTCTCCTGAGCACGCTGATACCCCATATGTGGTGCAAAGCCACTGTTTGGGTGCACGGCATGGCTTGGAAGGTAAGGAGCGCCATTTGACTTTTGGAATGGAAATTTGACTGGAATGGATAGCGGACGCCATGTTGCATTTGGAGAGCCCCTGAGGTGCCTAAACAGAGGAAACCCCCAACAAGTGACCCCATTTTGGAAACTAGACCCCTCAAGGAACTTATCTAGATGTGTGGTGAGCACCTTGAACCCCCAGGGGCTTCACAGAATTTTATAATGTTGAAGTGTGAAAATAAAAAAACACATTTTTAACACAAAACTGCTACTTTAGCCTCAAATTTTTAATTTTCACAAGGGCAGCCAGAAAAAATGGACCCCAAAATGTGTTGTGCAATTTCTCCTGAGCACGCTGATACCCCATATGTGGTGCAAAGCCACTGTTTGGGTGCACGGCATGGCTTGGAAGGTAAGGAGCGCCATTTGACTTTTGGAATGGAAATTTGACTGGAATGGATAGCGGACGCCATGTTGCATTTGGAGAGCCCCTGAGGTGCCTAAACAGAGGAAACCCACAACAAGTGACCGAATTTTACAATCTACTCCTCTGTATAAATTAATCTAGTGGTGGGAAAATAAGTAGATAGGTAAATGGTCACTAAACCCATAGATGAATTCCCACAGAGGTGTCATTTCTATAATGGGGTCACTTCAGGGGGGATTATGCTGTTTTGGCACTTTTCAGAGTACCAGAGCTAAAGAATCCCCTCTGAAGTGACCCCATTTTGGAAATGAAACCCCTCTGGGAATTCATCTATGGGTTTAGTGACCATTTTAACTCAATGGATGATTTCCAGAAACAAGCACGCAATGGAAGGTTTAGATTCTGGAGAACCCCCCCTGGAAATTAAGTGAGCTCTACTCGAATGTGTCATTCACTAAATGAACCAAATGTTTGAATGACAAATTGGGATACATTTTTACAGTTTAAAAACATGGTTCTGTGTGGAAGATTTTAAAGCAGTCAGTGACGCATAAGGCTGGCAATGATGGGCATTGTGGGCAATAGTAGCGGGTATCACGCCTCATTCCTCTCTTAGTACATACACGACATCTTTTCTGGGGGTTCCTTCTTGTTTCCGTTGCTGGAATAAGTGCAATAAAATGTCGCTCAGTGAGTCTTTTCACATCCTCAGATTCTAATGGATGAGCGGGGCTAACACTTTGAAAGACAAGATTTTCAATTACCTTTTCTGGATAATCAAGAAAAGGATCTGAATTTCCTGCTTTTTTGTACAACACAAAAGAATTGTATGTGGCCACCTGAAACAAATAAATAACCAACTTTTTATACCAGGTATAGGACTTTCTTGATACCTGGTATGGCTGTAGAACCTGGTCTGCAAGGTCCACACCCCCCATGTGTTTGTTGTAGTCAATGACTGACACAGGTTTTTGCTTCGGAGTGGTGGATCCTAGTTCTACAGTGGCCCTTGTGGCATCTGTGTGGATCGAGCTGAGGACAAAAATATCCCTCTTATCCCTATATTTCAGGGCAAGCAGCTCTCCGTTGCGTACAGCCCCTGACTGCCCATTTTGAAACTTTTGGTTGACCAATGGTTGTGGAAACCCCTGACGGTTTTTACGGATGGTCCCACAAGCCCCGATGTTGTGTTCAACCAGACTTTTAAATAGGGGTATGCTGGTGTAATAATTGTCCACATATAGATTGTAGCCTTTTTGAAAAAATGGACTTATCAGCTCCCAAACAATTTTTCCAGATGTCCCCAGATAAGTAGGGCATCCTGGTGGGTTTAGTTGGCTATCTTTCCCCTCATATATGCGAAAAGTGGATGTGTATCCGGTTGAACTTTCGCACATTTTATAGAGCTTTATTCCAAACCTTGCCCTTTTAGATGGGATAAATTGCTTGAGGTGCAGTCTTCCTTTGAATTTTACAAGGGACTCGTCTATAGAAATATTTTGTGTTGGGGTGTAGAGGCTTAAGAATTTTTCTGACAAATTTTCAATGATGGGTATAATTTTATATAACCTGTCATGTTCTGGGGCATTTCTGGGCAGGCATTGACTATTGTCGTTAAAATGCCAAAACCGCATGAGCATTTCATAACGGGTCCTAGGCAGAATAACTGAAAACATAGGGGTGGCTTGAACAGGGTGGTTGGACCAGTAGGATCGAATGCTCGGTTTTTTAACAAGCCCCATGGCAAATGTAAGTCCTAAAATTTTTTTTATTTCCGGGACATTAGTTGGTGTCCATAAATTTGCCCTAGCATAGTAAGATCGGGGATTCTGGCTTATGAATTGGGACGCGTATAAATTTGTTTGCACGACAATATGCTCTAGCAAGCTGTCTGTAAAAAACAAATTAAAAAAATGAATTGGTCCAAAATCTTCCACCTCCACATTTATACCAGGAATGGCGTTGAAATCAGGGCTGAATGGAGCAGCCGAATCCGAAGCCTCCCATCTGGGAAATGCTATATCACGTGGCAAAGCCCCTTGTACACTGGTGTGCGCCAATTCACTAGTAGCAGGGACAGCGCTTGTACTGGGCAGTGTTCCCTGATTTGGAGACGTTTCTCCAGTAGCGCTATTTGCCCCTATTGCTGTACTGGTCCTTGGGCTTGAGGATGGACCAGAATCACTGCTCATTTCTGAGCTCTCAGTGTCGCCGCTACTAAAGCCCTCAAAATCCACATCTCCATCTGAGATTGCGCTGTCATCAGTGTCAGAACACAGCAGGGCATACACCTCCTCTGCGGTATAAGTCTGACGGGCCATTTTATTTTTATATTTTTTGACTGGACTGAACGGACCGGACTGAAAGGAGGGGACCGGACTGGACTGACCGGACTGATCTGACAGGACTGACTGACTGATCTGACAGGACTGACTGACTGATCTGACAGGACTGACTTACTGATGTGACAGGACTGACTGGACTGATCTGACAGGACTGACTGACTGACAGATCTGACAGGACTGACTGACTGACAGATCTGACAGGACTGACTGACTGATCTGACAGGACTGACTGACTGATCTGACAGGACTGACTGACTGACTGATCTGACAGGACTGACTGACTGACAGATCTGACAGGACTGACTGACTGACAGATCTGACAGGACTGACTGACTGACAGATCTGACAGATCTGATAGGACTGACTGACAGATCTGACAGGACTGACTGACTGACAGATCTGACAGGACTGACTGACTGACAGATCTGACAGGACTGACTGACTGACAGATCTGACAGGACTGACTGACTGACAGATCTGACAGGACTGACAGATCTGACTGGACTGATCTGACAGGACTGACTGACTGACAGATCTGACTGGACTGATCTGACAGGACTGACTGATCTGACAGACTCACTAACCCTAACTCTTACTTTCTTTTTTATTTTATTTTTTTTTTACTTTCACAGTGGCAAGGCTGACAGTTCCTGTCACACTGTTTCTCCTCTGCTCTCTCACTGAGATCGGAGGAGAAACTACATTTATCAGGCAGATCGCCCGGGAAAGTTTGTTGCTAAAACAAACTTCCCTGGTGATCTCTCTGATTGGCTGGTGTGACGCTGACATCATCGAGACCTGAGCCAATCAGGTCTCGATGATGTCAGAGGTCACAGCACCGGGATCCCCGTCGCTGACAGGTATGTGGGGGGTCCCGATCGCCGACCACCGGCTGTCCCTATCTTTTAAATGCCGCGATCGCTATGGATCGCGGCATCTAGAAGATAGGAACAGGTTAACATCATGGGGACCTGATCCAATCAGGTCCCCATGATGCCACATGTCAGAGCTATCGCTCTGAACCGGTACCGCAGTGCTAGCAGGACCCTGGGGGTCCAGAGCGCTGCGGGACCACCCACCGTTTTTAAACGTCGGCGCTGCACAGAGCCCAGGCAGCGTCGACGTTTATGTACAGTGGGCGGTCCTGAACCGGTTAAGAAATGAAGGTCAGTCAGTCCGAAAAATTTTGAAAACTTTGAAAGTGTCCCCAAGTGCAGTTGCAAAAACCATCAAGCGCTACAAAGAAACTGTCTCACATGAGGACTGCCCCAGGAAAGGAAGACCAAGAGTTACCTCTGCTTCTGAGGATAAGTTTATCCGAGTCACCAGCCTCAGAAATCGCAGGTTAACAGCAGCTCAGATTAGAGACCAGGTCAATGCCACACAGAGTTCTAGCAGCAGAAACATCTCTTCAACAACTGTTAAGAGGAGACTTTGTGCAGCAGGCCTTCATGGTAAAATAGCTGCTAGGAAACCACTGCTAAGGACAGGCAAAAAGCAGAAGAGACTTGTTTGGGCTAAAGAACACAAGGAATGGACATTAGACCAGTGGAAATCTGTGCTTTGGTCTGATGAGTCCAAATTTGAGATCTTTGGTTCCAACCACCGTGTCTTTGTGCGACGCAGAAAAGGTGAACGGATGGACTCTACATGCCTGGTTCACACAGTGAAGCATGGAGGAGGAGGAGTGATGGTGTGGGGGTGCTTTGCTGGTGACACTGTTGGAGATTTATTCAAAATTGAAGGCATACTGAACCAGCATGGCTACCACAGCATCTTGCAGCGGCATGCTATTCCATCCGGTTTACGTTTAGTTGGACCATCATTTATTTTTCAAAAGGACAATGACCCCAAACACACCTCCAGGCTGTGTAAGGGCTATTTGACCAAGAAGGCGAGTGATGGGGTGCTACGCCAGATGACCTGGCCTCCACAGTCACCAAACCTGAACCCAATCGAGATGGTTTGGGGTGAGCTGGACCGCCGAGTGAAGGTAAAAGGGCCAGCAAGTGCTAAGCATCTCTGGGAACTCCTTCAAGATTGTTGGAAGACCATTTCCGGTGACTACCTCTTGAAGCTCATCAAGAGAATGCCAAGAGTGTGCAAAGCAGTCATCAAAGCAAAAGGTGGCTACTTTGAAGAACCTAGAATATAAGACATATTTTCAGTTGTTTCACACTTTTTTGTTAAGTATATAATTCCACATGTGTTAATTCATAGTTTTGATGCCTTCAGTGTGAATGTACAATTTTCATAGTCATGAAAATACATAAAAAGTCTTTAAATGAGAAGGTGTGTCCAAACTTTTGGTCTGTACTGTATATACACACACACACACACACACACATATATATATATATATACATACACGCACGCAGTAGGGAAAATAAGTATTTGATACACTGCCGATTTTGCAAGTTTTGCCACCTACAAAGAATGGAGAGGTCTGTCATTTTTATCATAGGTACACTTCAACTGTGAGAGACAGAATCTAAAAATAAAATCCAAAAAAAATCACATTGTATGATTTTTAAATAATTAAATCGCATTTCATTGCATGAAATAAGTATTTGATCACCTACCAACCAGCAAGAAATCTGGCTCTCACAGACCTGTTAGTTTTTCTTTCAGAAGCCCTCCTACTCTGCACTCCTCACCTGTATTTATTGTGCCTGTTTAAACTCGTTACCTGTATAAAAGACACCTGTCCACACACTCAATCAATCACACTCCAACCGATCCACCATGGTTAAGACCAAAGAGCTATCTAAGGACACCAGGGACAAAATTGTAGACCTGCTCCAGGCTGGGATTGGCTACAGGACAATATGCAAGCAGCTTGGTGAGAAGGCAACAACTGTTGGTGTGGCACCAAGGGGATGGGGACTACTCGGCGCCCGGGCCTTAATGCCTGGCCTTGGGGGATGTCGCGGTGGTCGGCTCCCGGGCCCGTACCCTGGGGTCTCTCTTAAAAAAAAAAGGGGTTAAATGGAAAATGAAAGTTCCTGACGCCACCTGTGGTGTCTGGTGTGGACCACCAGCGCTGCGGCAGTCCACTGAGGCCGGTGTTACGGCAGCTATGATGGGGTAGCTCCCCACAGGTGGAGCTAGGCCTCAGGGCAGCGGTGTTCGGTAAGGTGCACTATATGGCAGTGACCCAGTCGGGTCCAAGGAAAAAATGGGAGACACACTCACGTTTGGCTTCAGTACCTTTTTACTGGTGGAGTTGCGGTACCGCCCGGAGCACTGTAGGGTGAGGGGTGCACTGCAGGTCTCTCCCCAGTGAGCAGGTATAGGGCCTCCTGTATCCTTGCCGCTTGTGTAGTTTATGGCCTGTCTCAAACTAGGCCTAACTTAGTCCTTGTGTTGCGCCGGCTGACCTGGTGTTAGGGCCTTTTGCTGAAGAGCACGCTCCTGGTATGGCGGAGCCTCCGTGCCTCCTGGTCCTGTTACGTGTCAGCTCCTGGGCTATCCTGAGACCTGAAGTCTTCCAGGAAAGATCCGGTTGTTTTCCACAGAGGGTATACTGCTCTGCAGACTCGGAGCCGGTGTCCGGTATATTTCTGGGGTGAGCTTATGAAGCTCCTCGGTCCCCGATGCTACTGTTCCACTAGCCTTCGGCCTACTCTGGGCCCTCACTAGGCTATACACACTGGCAGTAAGCTGGCTGCCTCTTCTGCCGCTCTTTAGAGCGTCGGCAACGCTCCTAGCTGTCTCTCTCGGAGCTGCTTGCCGCAGACTCCAAACAACTCCTCTCAGCAGAAACCTGCTGAGTCACTAACCTTCTGTGTCTCAGCAGAGACTCCTGACTGGACTCACTCCTTAGACAACTGACTGAACTTCCCCTCTTCCTGCCTCCACCCTCCTTTATATATTCACTAAAGGGCTCCCTCTGGTGGTTCTGAGGTAGGGTGGAGGTGTGTGAATGCTCTGAGGGCCTCTTGTGGAGAAAACCTGAAATGCACCCACCTTTGGTCTGTGACTCCATGCACAGCAGGGCGTCACATTGGCACAATTATTAGAAAACGGAAGAAACACAAGATGACTGTCAATCTTCCTCGGTCTGGGGCTCCATGCAAGATCTCGACCCGTGGGATAAGGATGATTCTGAGAAAGGTCAGGAATCAGCCCAGAACTACACAGGAGGACCTGGTCAATGACCTGAAGAGAGCCGAGACTACAGTCTCAAACATTACCATTAGTAACACACTATGCCGTCATGGATTAAACTCCTGCAGGGCACGCAAGGTCCCCTGCTCACGCCAGCACATGTCCAGGCCCGTTTGAAGTTCGCCAATGACCATCTGGGTGATCCAGAGGAGGCATGGGAGAGGGTCATGTGCTCAGATGAGACCAAAATAGGACTTTTTGGTATCAACTCCACTTGCCGTGTTTGGAGAAAGAAGAAGGATGAGTACAACCCCAAGAACACCGTCCCAACTGAGAAGCATGCTGGGGGAAACCTTATACTTTGGGGGTGCTTTTCTGCAAAGGGGACAGGACAACTGCACCCAGCAACAGTCCCGAAACTTGAAAGATCTGGAGAAGATCTGTATGGAGGAGTGGTCCAAAATTCCTGCTGCAGTGTCTGCAAACTTGGTCAAGAACTACAGGAAACGTCTGACCTCTGTAATTGCAAACAAAGGTTTCCGTACCAAATATTAAGATCAGTTTTTCTATTGTATCAAATAATTAATTTGCATAATTGCATGAAATAAGTATGTAAAAATTATAATATGTTATTTTCTGTTTTTTATTTTTAGATTCTGTCTCTCACAGGTGAAGTGTACCTACGATAAAAATTACAGCCCTCTCCATTCTTTGTAGGTGGGAAAACTTGCAAAATCGTCAGTGTATCCAATACTTATTTTCCCCACTGTATATACTTTGTTACTAAAAAAGAAAAAACCCACCGGTCTTCTATGTGAACATAACAAAGACTATAACTAAAAATCTTATATATTAAAAAAAAAAACTAAAACAAGGTTGACCACATTTTCTTATGGTATTTTTATCTGAAACTTCCTTGGAAAATTCACTGGAAATATCAGAAATGTCTGAAGTGGGGACCTCAATGTAAGACCCCCACCCATTAGATGTAAGGGGGCTCCCAAACCTCAGGTGTCGATGCAGCACAGCCATCTGCAGCCACATTTTACGTAGAGCACACGCAGAACCGGGTCATTAACACATACATTAATCCTTTCATTTCCTTCTCCTTTGCTGAAGATGTGTTTGACAAAGACCTCATCTACCAAAATAAAGAGGTGTATTCCCTATGAAGTAACAATACCGTGGCATCTCTTCTTCCCAGGTCCTCTGCGTTGTGCCAATCTTCTGGAAATGTGTGGATACATTGACAACTGGCCACTGCCAGGCCCCTGGTCGTAGTGATTATGCCTACTGTCCAAACTGATTAGACATGGACAAGGAGTAAGGTAACACCCCATTGTCAATTAGATGTAAGGCTATGTTCACACTAGGCGTTTTTTCACTACACATTACTTTCAATGGGTGAAATACACTGAAAGAAGTGACTTGCTCTATTCAGCAAAAAACAATGCAAATCACAAAATACTGATCATACAAAAACCAGGGTGTGAGCAGGAGATTTCTGAAATCTCATAGACTTTGCTTGTACTGTAAAACACAGCTGAAAATTTGCATTAAAAAAACGCTGAAAAAAACGCAATGTGTGAACATAGCCTTCAAAGGCACTGCACAGTGGTCTGAAACACAAATTCTGCACATTTGTGATTTTATAGGGTTTATAAGATTACTAAAACAGATGTGTCAGGAGACCACACAGATCCACTTTATAAAAACAAAAACACCTCAGTCATTGAAAGGTTAAATTACAACATTCCTAAGTCCAGTGCTCAAAATCTCCCAAGTCTCCTTACATTATGTAGTAAAGGACAGGTGACATTGGGGCCTTGCTTGTCCACCAGGTGATGTCTTATCGGTGGAAAGACTGTGATGAGAGGTTTGTCTTGAGGAAATTGTGGCGGAAGTAAACTGCAATAAAAACAAAGTATTAGAGCAAGACGCGGGATACATGACTGCAGCCTACAGAAACGTGACAGGTCCGGGGAAAATACCCAACAGCCTCATCTCATCTCAATGGAAAATCCATTTAGGTGGCACGTAGCGTAAGGCATAAAGGGACGTCAGCACCTTGACATATGATCGTAATGGTGTTATAAGAGATCTGATGAGTCCATCATGACAAATCTAGTGTGGAAAACATCTGCAAATCCGTCTGGAAGTGCACTGGGGCGTATCACTGCACTTAGACAGCTCCTTTCAAGTGCACGGACACGCCCCTCTGCACTCCCACACCAATCTGCAGACACTCCATTTCCTTTTGACTGGCACATCGGAGCTCTGCAAAAAAAAAAAGGATAATTTTTCTGGGGAAGGACAATCGACGATACTGTTCTACCACTACTTCCATATGTAAAAGGAAGCTGAGAGGACCCTATAAGCCTCCATATTGATTTAAAGTGATTTCTTATTAGTAGCAATTAAACAACTTGCATTAATACACATCATCTATAGTGACGTCATGAGCCGCCAAGCAACATCATTTAATGGCTCCAGTGCTACAAGACATGACTATGGATGACAAGTCATTGTAGGGTGCCGATTACACGCGGTGGGGTCTATCAACAGCATGGGACAACGATATTCTAGAAGTACCTAATATGGTCTGCTTTCTTTAAGGGGTTGCCCACTACCTTGATATGGATCACTTACCCATTGGATAGGTCGTTAATATGGAATCAGTGGGGGCCATCTTCACAAGTGAATAGGAGCATGCGGCTCCCTCTCTGGGGGGCTGTCAGAACCCCATCGATTTGATATTGATGCCCAATGCTGATGTTATCAATATCAAAGTAGAGGACAATCCCTTTAATTCCCATTAGGTTCACATTTAATAACCCCAACAAATGCAACGTAATCTCTCAACTAAGACAATAGCACCCCGTGTCACTTACATATTGATGCTGATGGTGAAGTTCTTAAAGGTGATTGGCAGTCTGTACTCCACATCTTTCTGAATTTCAGTAATACTGGAAAGATAAAAAAAAAGAAAACATTAATGATGACAATTCTACAAACTGCTGTGTCCCAAAAGAAAACACAACAGGTGGATGTGTGTAAACCTAACCGATGCTCCAGTATTGTGGGTGCTGGAGCGTGCAGTCTCACAAGACACGATTTGTCTACCGTCTTGAATTGGAGGTGCCCCAGCCCCCAATAATGATCTAGGTCTGATTCGGCAGAACAGCATGAGGTCCGGCAAATCTGACCGCTTTATGGATACAACATGCTCCATATTACGACCACAAGAAAAAAGCCAAATAAAGAAGTGTGAGAACAGGACGGCGATGGGTGTACGGAGGATGGCAGAGAGATGACTGCAGAACGCAGCATAAAGCACTCAGACATTAATCATCCCTGACAAAACATAATACAAGTCCTGCTTCATGCTGGCTACGCTTCTCAGGTAACCCTGTACTGAAGGACTTGTACTGTTCATAGACCTAACATACAACACATTACATACAAGTTATCCCGCATCAAGAGACACATGACATAAAATAATAACCATCCTAGACATCAAGTTCCCCTTTGAGAGGTCACAAGGTAATATCCGATGGCTCGAAAATGGAATCTGCCACCAGGTTTTGCTATCCCATCTGTATGATGTAAGGGCAGAAACCTGATTCCAGAAATGTGTCCCTTATTTCGCTGCAGTTTTGATAAATTTTAGTTTTATCTACTGCAGATCTAGCAGTGCTCTGAATGCTGAGCTCCGTATAACCGGCTGCACCACTGATTGGCAGTTTTCTGTGTACACTGTGCATAGGCAGAAGGCTGCTATACAAACCTTGTGAAAAATGAGAAAAAGAAAGGGAGAAAAAGCGCGCCATGTACCACCTGAGGAAGATAGTTCACTATCGAAACGCTTTGTGGAAAGGGCTCATTAAATTTATTTTTTAGTCCTAAAATTTTTTTCACTTCTAGTGTTCATTCTTTTAGCGCCCTATAGACCGCTTTTTTATTTAATTTGGACCACTCCTGAAAAATGAGGGATACCTGGTTGCAGGTTTACTAGTCTTCTAGTCACAACCTCCTACTGATAAAACAAAGATTTTATCAAAACACCAGCAAGCAGCCCAGAAAGTGACACATCGCTGGAATCAGGGTCTCTGTCTCTACATCATGCTGCTCTCGGAATATATGGCAAAAACCTAGTGACAGATTCCCTTTAAGCTCTCATCTCTAGTGATCAGGACCCTAGAATTTTCTTCTGAGGTGGGTTTCCCTTCAGCTCTGCACCTACCTAGCGTCACTGCATGGCTGCGGAAATAAAAAAAAAATAAATAAAAAAAAAAATCTTTCTGAATTCTGAAGAGAAGGAGCAGTTGTGGAGTGTCTATATAATAGATGTAGAGAAGTGGGATGACGGCGGCCTGTGCTGAGCATTGCCCGGCTGATCGGGTGATGACTGATGGGTCACATGAATGAGTTATTACAGCAGAAACCGCACCCGTCCTGATAACTATTCCTGCAAGGAACCGGCCGTCCCTAACCCTGCAGCTACATAATAGAGATGCAAAGAAACAAGGAGAAAGAAAGGAAGCAATGACAGGGATCACCAAGGAATAGCAAAAATATAGAATTTTATTAAAGACTAAACATACACGACATGTTAAAAAAAACACTAAAAAGCAACAATTGCCCCAATGAATAACAAAACCATTGCAAGGTACTGATATGGTTAATCCTCACATATATATGCCCAACTAGTCACAGAAAATCTCAATATATGACTACAGACTGCCCACCACAATATAATAAAGAGCAAGGTAGCAGCAAAGTATCTATTCACAAAGGCATTAATATCCAAATAAGCCTATAAAAATAGTGCCCATTATATAAAGCCACAATAAAACCTGCTGCGGACACAATCGCCCCAAATGTGAAACAATACAATTGGATTGCTAAAAGAGCAAGCTAACGCTGTTAGGTCGGGCAGTAGAAAAAAATGATGTAAATACACCTGAACCATCAGGCAACCTACAGAAATGTGCATGGAGGATGTTGTTTTTACATAAGAGTTATGTATACAGAAAAGCTATATGTCCTATACAGGAAAAGTGTGGGATGAGGAGCTTACAAGACCACTAAAGTAAGACATTCACAAGCTCCTTCTGTATACTCCCTGGTGCCGGGGGTCCGACCCCACTGATCTTACACTGAGAATGGATGGAACTCCTGTAATGTCACCCTTCTTTTCTACAATGTAATCAAGGCATATTTATATGTCTGAACAAGACTTGTATCGACCCATAAAAGAAAAGAGCCGCAGCTCCACCATACTGAATCCCTGCACAGCGACGCTATCAGCCGTGCAGGGACACAACGCAGCTGCCGTCACTTATATAATGGCCGAATGTGCAGGGAAAAGCCACAACGGACCTCATTGTTCTGAAGGCTGCAGCGTATCCGAGCTATATGTGATACTACTCTGACATAGGGAAAGGGACAAAAACCCTTCAAATAGCAGGGAGTGACGTCTGATTAATATTTAGATTTGTATTGACCATAAAACCACAATCTTAGGACCATTACATACATTACCAGACTACTTTATAGATGATCAATTGCCAGCACAAGTTATATTACGCCCAAAATATCTCTGCAGCACCACCAAATTGCTGTATGAAAAATATGAGGAGTTATATAAGTGTATTATCTGTACAGGTCCATATATCAGCCACTATTATGTGAAATATGTAATAAAATACACTATTATACATTATTAATGTTCTGTCCCTTTAAAATTCTGTCACCATGGTAACGACAGTCATACTCAGCCAATAGGATTGCTCGGTTTGAATTTGAAAAAAAAAAAAAACTCCTATGTGGTCAGTTTGTTCCATCTGATCTGAGTGTGAAGACAGACACCTGCGATCAGCGAGAGATTCTAGGTATAAGACGTGATATAATATAATGGACGGAGCCACATCCCATCACACGCACTCAGCGACCACAACTGACAGGAATCAGCCCATTTACCAGAGGAGAAGTCATTATTCCCCAACACATGATACGCTGAGACACCAGTGGGGGGCGCCACACTCATCACATCTCCCATCTGGAAGGATCCAGCCATCACTTCTAATGGGGGTCACTGCCCTTTTTTGGTGATTGCTGGAGTTTCCCGCGGTCGGACCCCACTGATCTATCAGTCGTCACCGAGCCCAGGGATAAGGGGATGACTTGTTCCATCTGATAATTCCCCTTTAATGAAGCTCAGATACAGAACAGTAAATATCCTACACATTTCCCAATTTGCCCTTTCCCCAGCAGAGCCCCCGAATTATTTATAGCCAATGTTTCTAAGACCAAAGAAATATCAGCCATCACCAAACCCTCTGCTGACGCCTCCTGAGGTTTTATAGATTGTGGATACATTTCTACAAGAGAAGATATCAGCGGACACCATGGGGATGGAGTATTCTGCCAGCGTTGGAGCAGGTAGTATCCATCACTCACTCACCGTTCTCTATACTCTTGTTACATGGCTTTCTGGGGCTTTCATTAAACAGACTCATCTGTGGGGACATTTTCTTTCCTTTAATGCATATGACGCGCCCCTGGGCCTGGGCGCACGCGGGAGCTTACCCGGAGCTGGATCTGTTGAGGGTTGTAGTCTCGTGGCGGTGATCCGGTCCGTGCCCAGGGAGTCAGACTAAGTGGCGCTGTATCAGCGGTTGATGTTGGACGACTACGCCACCCGTTGAGTGCAGCCAGGGAGCTGCTGCTGCAGGGCAGACCGCTGAGGCCGGTGGTAGGATT
Organism: Phyllobates terribilis; assembly: GCF_046119375.1. Lineage (NCBI taxonomy): Eukaryota > Metazoa > Chordata > Amphibia > Anura > Dendrobatidae > Phyllobates > Phyllobates terribilis. The sequence goes on along the minus strand of NW_027362809.1, from coordinate 2,210,383 downwards.
GTGCAGCGTGATAGTATAACCCCCAACGGGAGGGGTATGGCCTCAGGGCAGCCGACGTGGATGATGGGGGTAGCAGGAACCACTCGGAGACGGTACTGTGTAGTTCAGGGTCTTTACTGGTGACAAAGATAGACCCTCCCGGAGTACTGGCTAGCGATTGGGGCCTGGTCAGTCCTTGAGCAGATGGGATCTCCCCTGTCCAGGCGGAGTTGTAGGCCTCCCAAACTAACGATACTCTTCTGGCTACCTTGCTAGAGGCGGGTATAAGTAGCCCACGTACCTGAGTGTACCGTGTGGTGCTCACCTGTATGGCCGGTGACTCGGGGCCTTCTAGTAGCTTCCGCTCCACGACGGCGGTGCTGGTCCCACGCGTGTGACCGTGCCTTCGGGTTTCTGGGCCAGAGGACCTGCAATCCCCTGCCGGTCGGTTTCTGCTGCTGGATAGGAGTTAGTCCCCACAGCCTCGGACTCCGGGTCCGGTGATACTTCTCAGTCAGGGCGAGCTCTGCAGCTGCCAGCCCCTGACTCCTTGTAACACTGCTCCCACAGAGCTCCTGATGTTTCTTCCCATAGCTGCTTCTCTTCTCTGTCTCTACTTCGGGCAGGGCCCAGGAGCTGGGCCCAGCCGGAGCCACAGCTCCCTGTCAGCCCTCCTGGCTGTACTCTCCCTCTGAACTCCCTAACCCTGCCTCAGCCCCAGGTTTATATAGGGGAAGTTCTTCCCCTCCCAGGACTGGGCAGGAGGTGTGGCATGCATAGGATTCCTGACCAAGAGACCTCCCACCTGCTCTCAGACATAACATCGCTGTCACTGTGGAAACCAGACCCCTGGGGTGCCACATTCCCCCCTAGTGAAATTTAGTACTCCGGGACTAAACATATTTTTAGAAAAACATAACAAGGTATAACAATAATGATACAATAAGAAAAACACATAAAGGTGGTCACGGCATGTCCGTAACCGGGTGCAGTCTTTGAAGAAAAGCAAGGTGTCCATTTCACCAAAACAGGGAGACGTAACCAGGTAGGGGTCTGTCCTGCCCCGAGTCCTTATCAGTCTTTTAGTCCATCCTGGGTTACGCTCCAACTAATTGTACAAGGGATTCCCGGTAAATCCACCAAAGACTCCCATAAATTACTAGAAACACATAATTATTTACAGGATATGGCCGCTCTCAGTCCTCGGCCAGGTAGAGGGAAAGAACGACCGCTCTCAGTCCTCAGTCAGTGGGAATAAGGAATGGCTGCTCACAGTCCTCAGCCTGTTTTAAGATAGGGGCACATGGGGAACAATTCACCAATCCCAACGGGGACCATATTTTAATTAGCAGCAGTCCTTGTACCCTTACGGGTAACTATTTACAGCTCTTTATTCACGCTACTTCCCTTCAGTAGCTATGTCCTCTTTGTGCTCTCTCCTGAGGGTAGTCCTCAGACCCGTCCGGGTCCTCTTGGCTTTCCTCGTATTGGTAGTACTGCAGCTCCTCCTCGGTTAGCTGGGTTAGTATCTCTGCGACAGTCCTCCTCCCAGGTGGCCAGGACTTTACCTCCCTTTGGGCTACCCCGGTTAATTGGGCCACCAGGATGCTCACTTTTTGCTCTTCTGTGAGGGGGTACACCTGGAAGAGGCTATCCAGCTTTTCTCTAAAGTCATGCAGTGTATGTGACTCCCCTGAGTACTGGGGTAGCCAGGCTGCCCCCGGGATATAGGGCATGGTGAAAGGCATGATCGCAACAGCGGTGGCGCTGGCGGGGGTTAAAGCGGTGAAGCTCCCTTCCGTATCCGACATCCTTCTCCCCCCTAGTGGACCGTGGCCTACCTTGCGATGATCCTCTTCCGTAGGCCGCGGCTCCGCAGTGGATCGTCAGGGTTGAGGACCTTCCGTCGCGCTCCTGTGACGTCGGCGTCTGCTGGGCTCCTTCCAGGACCTTACGCAACGTCCGGACGTGAGGCGGGGCTTCAGTTCTCGCGCGCTTTCGGAGTCCACGCCCCTCTTCTTCCCGCACGGCGTCCTCAAGATGGCGTCCAATGGCGGGAAAACTCCACGTATGGCGGGAAGAAGGCTGAAGATGGCGCCGGATGGCGGGAAAACTCCACAGATGGCGGGAAGGAAGCGGAAGATGGCGCCGGATGGCGGGAATCTTCACCACAGGTAAGTTTGAACAGTCTTTATCAGGCACGCAGTACCCGGTGGTTGCGGGCACGAGATCCTGCCGACTACGCCAAAAGTTGACGCGCCCCTGGGCCTGTGTCGCGCAGCGTTGCGCACGCGGGAGCTTACCCGGAGCCGGATCTGTTGAGGGTTGTAGTCTCGTGGCGGTGATCCGGTCCGTGCCCAGGGAGTCAGACTAAGTGGCGCTGTATCAGCGGTTGATGTTGGACTACTACGCCACCCGTTGAGTGCAGCCAGGGAGCTGCTGCTGCAGGGCAGACCGCTGAGGCCGGTGGTAGGATTGTGCAGCGTGATAGTATAACCCCCAATGGGAGGGGTATGGCCTCAGGGCAGCCGACGTGGATGATGGGGGTAGCAGGAACCACTCGGAGACGGTACTGTGTAGTTCAGGGTCTTTACTGGTGACAAAGATAGACCCTCCCGGAGTACTGGCTAGCGATTGGGGCCTGGTCAGTCCTTGAGCAGATGGGATCTCCCCTGGCCAGGCGGAGTTGTAGGCCTCCCAAACTAACTGTACTCTTCTGGCTACCTTGCTAGAGGCGGGTATAAGTAGCCCACGTCCCTGAGTGTACCGTGTGGTGCTCACCCGTATGGCCGGTGACTCGGGGCCTTCTAGTAGCTTCCGCTCCACAACGGCGGTGCTGGTCCCACGCGTGTGACCGTGCCTTCGGGTTTCTGGGCCAGAGGACCTGCAATCCCCTGCCGGTCGGTTTCTGCTGCTGGATAGGAGTTAGTCCCCACAGCCTCGGACTCCGGGTCCGGTGATACTTCTCAGTCAGGGCGAGCTCTGCAGCTGCCAGCCCCTGACTCCTTGTAACACTGCTCCCACAGAGCTCCTGATGTTTCTTCCCATAGCTGCTTCTCTTCTCTGTCTCTACTTCGGGCAGGGCCCAGGAGCTGGGCCCAGCCGGAGCCACAGCTCCCTGTCAGCCCTCCTGGCTGTACTCTCTCTCTGAACTCCCTAACCCTGCCTCAGCCCCAGGTTTATATAGGGGAAGTTCTTCCCCTCCCAGGACTGGGCAGGAGGTGTGGCATGCATAGGATTCCTGACCAAGAGACCTCCCACCTGCTCTCAGACATAACATCGCTGTCACTGTGGAAACCAGACCCCTGGGGTGCCACACATATACTTGGTGGTAAATATTTTTCTGAGTTTTATTGAAAATTGTGCACAGTTTGCCTCCTGTACCCTCTGTGCTGTACTGTCTATTGCTGGCTGCAGAACTAGTTAACTGAGAATCCATCAGTGAGCTCCTTCTGACAGTCTTCACATACATACGTCCTCTTTGTACGGTGAGGATTGCTCCTAATATCTGGTTGTGTTTTCTGCAGATTACATCAGTCCGGAGGAACAGCTGAGGAGACTGGCATATTGTGTGAAGTTTCTCCCTTCTCCCCTCTACAAGAAGGAGGTCAGTGAGACGACTCAGGGCAACGCTACGGCCTCTTCTATAAGGTAGCTGTGTATTCGGATCTTCCTTGTAGCCTCCTAACTTCATCTCTTCTCTTCCAGCGCCTTATGCCGACCAACCCCATTGCCCAAAGAAGATGCATCGAAGAGTATAAAGCCAGGGAGAAAAGGAAGAGGGAAGAAAGGCGCAAGGAACTAAAAGAACGGCGCAAGTACCTGGATGAAGAGGAAGACGAGGAAGAAGAGAAGGAAGAAGAGGAGAAAGCAGCAAAGAAGATAAAGCTGGACATCATGGATTTAAGACAGAAGACACTAAAAGAACTGTGCGCCTACCTGGATGAAGAGGAAGAAGAGGAAGAAGAGAAAGAAGAGAAAGAAGAGAAAGCAAAGAAGATGAAACTCCACATCAAGATCCCTAGGGGGGAAGTGACGGCCAAAGGCCAGAAAAGAAGACAACCGATCCCAACAGCAAGAAGGAAGAAGGAGAACCAAACCAACTTCCGCCAGTACATCAACCGGTATTTGAGAGGAAAGAGGAACATCATGTGGACCATCCTGCTGGAACCTCTCTGCCGATAACATCACATACGGCAATACCGGCTGATAAGTATCAGACCACCAAATAACAGCAGGATAGTGTAATATAGTGGTAGTGTATCAGTATTAGTGTAATAAGAGTAATAATACTAGTGATAATAGTAAGAAATAAATAAAATAGTAATAAAATAACAGTAGTAATAGTAGTAGGTAGAATAGCAGTGTGATCCAGGGTCCTAGGACTGATCGCCTTTTCTCGGGGTCAAGAAGGAATTTTTCCCCAGTGACACAAATTGGCTGAAGGTGTCCTGGGGTTTTTGCCTTCTTCTGGATCAACACTCTAGGTATAGGGTAGTATTAGTAGTGATAGGAAAGTAGAATAATACTGTAATAAGATAGCAGGATGTTAATAATAGTAAGAATATAAAAATAATTATAGTGTTTTGATTATTTTAAGTAGTTATAGAAAAGTTAGAATAGCAAAGTAATAAGATAGCAGGACATAAATAATATATAATCTATAAAAAGTACAAAAAACTAAATTAAAATACTAATAACTACAGTAGCAGTACAATTAGTTGTGTAATATTAATAAGAATTATTAATAACTAGTAATAACATTATTAGATTTGATCCAGGGTCCTAGGACTGATCGCCTTTTCTCGGGGTCAAGAAGGAATTTTTCCCCTGTGACACAAATTGGCTGAAGGTGTCCTGGGGTTTTTGCCTTCTTCTGGATAAACACTAAGTATAGGGATTTTAGTAATACCATTATCATAAACACAAGAGTAATAAAAAATGATAAAACTAATTAAAAAAATGAATTATAACAGGTACAATTGATTGCATTAGTACAGTAATAATAAACATTAAAAATGGTGGTCCCAGTTAGTAAGTTAGTGTAGTGTTAGTGTAGGGACCCATCTGAAGAGGTCGCCTTGACGTTGGCAGATGGGCTCGCACAATTTGCTCAAAGTGTGCGCTAAGAACCTCATATTTCTATGTACAGGAGATCTAGCAGTAATACCATTCAGGAGATAGGTATTTGTGTACACACATTTTGTTATATACTTTTGTGCCACACACAGGGCAGGTATACAGGTACAGGACGCTCATATGTAGTGAGAGTGTTGCAGTAATATTATAACTGGGCCTTAAGGGTAAAATGTTGATAACTACAGGTCCTGGAAACACATCAGAAACTAGAACCTGTAAGTAACTGGTTCCCAGCTAGTGATTAATATGTAAAGGGCAGTCTGGTACCAGGACCCGCGTTATAGGACACATTATCATCAGGCAGGTGCAGTCAGGGCTCTTACAAGATTTGCGGCAGTCGTGTGGCAGTATAACACAGTCCCCCTCCTGCCTCAGGCGCCAGCAGTGGAGCCAACCCTGATCCTGGCAGCTTAACCCCTTATATGACACAGTCAGTGGCTTTCACAGCATTTAGGCACTTAAGACCGGAGAGGGAGGCGCGATCATGGTGCCGATGAGTTTCTATGGCAGCCGAGATCTAACAATGGACCCCATGACGGCCATCTTACTGCTCTTATTAGACCCCGGCTGAGGAGAGGTCTATGAGGACACCGGTCAGAGTTATGTCGCCTGCTCTGCAGCTATTAGAAATATCTAGGGCTGATTAGTTTGCTATCTGTAAATTGGATCTAGCCCTGCCCCCCCGCCAGCAGCACTGGGCTACCACTGGTGTGATCAGGGCTATTGGGCTCCTAGATTGGGCAGAGGAGCTCAGTCTTCAGCAGGAGCTGGCTGAGGAGAGCGGAGCGACTTGCATGGGGCTGCTGCACAAGAAGCAGCTCACAAGGTGGAGATTTATCCGGAGACGCGGTACCCGGGCTGTGATCTGCTTTGCAGGCTGCATAGTCACTGCCTCCTAGGACCCGAACTTCACCCCCAACAGGCACAGCAGAGCTCGGACAGCTGCAAGTGCCGGAGAGTGGCTGATTAGTGACTGCTGTGTCTCCTGCACTCAGATAAGAGCGGTACAGAGAGGGGGCTCAGTAATGGTGAATACGGGAAGTGTCCACCCCTCACATGCCCTATATGTGGCCCCCAGAGGTAAAGTCTTCCCTGTACCCAGCGCCTCCTCCCGCCTTCACTGCTGGCGTGCGCCATTGCTTAGAGGGGATGTCTGAAGATAACAAGTTACATACATAGTAACCTAGTTTTTAAGGTTGAAGGAAGACTAAGTCCATCTAGTTCAACCCATAGCCTAACATGTTGATCCAGAGGAAGGCAAAAAAAACCATGTGGCAACACTAAGCTCCACATTGGGGAAAAAATTCCTTCCTGACTCCATACGACAATCAGACTAGTTCCCTGGATCAACGCCCTATCATGGAATCTAGTTTTTGTAACCTGTAATATTATACTTTTCAAGAAAGGCATCCATGCCCTTATTAAATTTTAACAGTGAATCACTCATTACAACATCATGCGGCAGAGAGCTCCATAGTCTCACTGCTCTTACAGTAAAGAATCCCCGTCTGTGATTATGATTAAACCTTCTTTCCTCCAGACGTAGAAGATGCCCCCTTGTCCCCGTCTCAGGCCTCAGAGTAGAAAGATCAGTAGAAAGGTCTTTGTACTGTCCCCTCATATACTTGTACATAGTAATAAGATCACCCCTAAGCCTTCGTTTTTCCACAGTAAATAACCCCAAGTGTAATAACCTGTCTTGGTATTGCAGACCCCCCAGTCCTCTAATAACCTTGGTCGCTCTTCTCTGCACCCGCTCTAGTTCAGCTATGTCTTTCTTATACACCGGAGACCAGAACTGTACACAGTATTCTAAGTGTGGTCGCACTAATGACTTGTATAGAGGTAAAATTATCTTCTCCTCATGAGCATCTATGCCTCTTTTAACGCATCCCATTATTTTATTTGCCTTTGCAGCAGCTGCCTGACACTGGCCACTAAACATGAGCTTGTCGTCCACCAATACACCCAGGTCTTTTTCAGTGACAGATTTATCCAGTGTTTTACAATTAAGCATATAATTATACATTTATCCCCATTAAAGCTCATTTGCCATTTATCAGCCCAAGCTTCTAGTTTACATAGATCCTCCTGTAATATAAAATTGTCCTCCTCTGTATTGATTACCCTGCAGAGTTTAGTGTCATCTGCAAATATTGAAATATTACTCTGTATGCCCCCTACAAGGTCATTAATAAATATGTTAAAAAGAAGGTGGCCCAATACTGACCCCTGTGGTACCCCACTGTTAACTGAGACCCAGTGTGAGTGTTTTCCATTAATAACCACCCTTTGTTTCCTATCACTGAGCCAATTCTTAACCCACATACATATATTTTCCCCTATCCCCATTGTTCTCATTTTATGTATCAACCTTTTGTGTGGAACAGTATCAAAAGCTTTTGAAAAGTCCATATACACAACATCCACTGCATTTCCTTGGTCCAGTCCAGAACTTGCCTCCTCATAAAAACTGATCAGATTAGTCTGACAGGAACGGTCCCTTGTAAACCCATGTTGATATTGGGTCATGAGGTTATTCTTCTTCAGATACTCTATTATAGCATCTCTTAGGAAACCCTCCAGGATTTTACCCACAGTAGAGGTTAAGCTTACCGGCCTATAATTTCCAAGTTCAGTTTTTGTCCCCTTTTTGAATATTGGCACCACATTTGCTATACGCCAGTCCTGTGGTACAGACTCTGTTATTATGGAATCTTTAAAGATTAAAAATAATGGTCTATCTATGACGTTACTTAATTCCTGCAGTACTCGCGGGTGTATCCCATCCGGGCCTGTGGATTTGTCAACTTTAGTTATCACTTATCCACAGACTTACTGATCGTGGGGTCTGACCACTGCGAACCATCGTCTGATCGGGAAGGAACGGAAAGTCAGGGAACAACTGCAGCTCCATTCATTCTCTATGGGGCTCTGGAAAAAGCCGAGCTCAGCGCTTGGATGCCACATAGGGAATGAATGGAGCAGATCCTGAAGTAATAACATGTCCTCCTCAGCTTTCTGTCTGTGTAAGTGGCTCAGCCCTCGTCTCCCCTTCGGTTCCCGACTTCTGTTTTGTTCCCTGTGGACTTTCTCTCAGTCCTCTGCAGCCATTATGTGTGTAGACAACTTCAAAAAGAAAAAGTAGCAGAACATCAGTCATCTAATAATCCACGATATTCAGGGGGGAAAACAAAACGGTGATGTTCTTACACAGTCGCCTCCTCCTGAGCTGATGAAGATGTCGGTGGCAGCACATTGCGGTTTGTGTTCTCTGCCTGAATATCGCGGATTATGTGACGTCCCACAGCTTCTCATCATCCATGTTGGGCTGTTGGACGACGTGTGGACGCTCGGCTTGTTGGATTCTTGTGTTACTACCAGCACTGACTTTATATTGTGACTCCTGTGCCGATTTCCATTTCTAATTGCAGCGTGTTATACCAGCACGTGACGGCTGCCACAATCACGTGACGGCTGCCACAATCACATGACGGCTGCCATAATCACGTGACGGCTGCTACAATCACGTGACGACTGTAGCGTCGGCGTCCCTGCCTCCTGCTAGGCAGGGACGCCGTTCCCCTCACCTCTCCGCTCCGTGCCCGGCGTCTTCCTCCCACTCTGCTGGCACCGCACGCTGCTTCGTGGTCAATGTGCTTAGGGCGCGCGCGCGCTCCCTCTCTCTTAAAGGGGCCGCGCGCGCAGTCCTAAGGAGTCCCCGGCCAATGGCCGGAGGACCTCACCATATATAAGGCACCTCCTCCAAAATGGAGGTGCCCGAGCTCTGTTGTTGCAAAGCCTTTCAACTCTGCTTCAGCCCTCAGGTTCCGTTGCCTGATACCTGCCTGATACCTGCCTGATATCTGCCTGATTTCTGTCTACCTGCTTGCAATCCTGTGGTCCAACAGTCTACCTACCAGCACCTGCCAGTCTGTCTATGGATCAGTCCGCCTGCGGACCAGGAACTACCTGCCAGATACCTGCCTGCCTGTCCAGAGACTCTTACCCGCTCACCTGGGAGCGCTCATCTGGGAGCGCTCACCTGCTACCCGCCTGCTAGCCTACCTGGAGGCTTAGCAGTCACTTGCTGTGACCACCTGCCTGTCCAGAGACTCTCACCCGCTCACCTGGGAGCGCTCTCCTGCTACCTGCCTGCTAGCCTACCTGGAGGCTTAGCAGTCACTTGCTGTGACCACCTGCCTGTCCAGAGACTCTTACTCGCTCACCTGGGAGCGCTCACCTGCTACCTGCCTGCTAGCCTACCTGGAGGCTTATCCGTCACTTGCTGTGACTACCTGCCTGTCCAGAGACTCTTACTCGCTCACCTGCTACCTGCCTGCTAGCCTACCTGGAGGCTCTGCCGTCACTTGCCGTGACCCCCTACCTGCCCAGAGACTCTTACCCTGTTGTCACTTGCCGTGACCACCCGCCTGTCAAGAGACTGTCCCCGTCACTTGCCGTGACCACCCGCCTGTCAAGAGACTGTCCCCGTCACTTGCTGTGACCGACCTGCTCTTCTACCCTGAGACTGTCCTTGTCACTTGCGGTGTCTACCTACCCGCCTTCCCTGGGAGCCACCCGCTTCCTTACAAGGACTGCCCTTTGTATAGTAACTCAGAGGTTCCACCTCCCAGACCCGTTACAGTTTGCTCGGGCCATGGAACCCGGTGGCACCCAAGCTCCCTCGCTCTTGGACCTATGTCATGAACTTTCCCGTCAGAGGTCCCAACAGGAGTCCATCCTGAGTCACCTGCGTAGTGTTAACTCTCGCCTGGACACACTGACTGTCTCATCGGGAGCTGCTTCCACTCGCACACTTACTACCCCGGCACCGCCGCTGCCCATCAATACCATAGCATCCCTTCCCGGTCCCCTTCTCTCCGCCCCGCCTCGTTTTGGCGGAGATCCCGGTCAGGCATCACTAACCAGTGCACTCTGCACTTCGAACTTTTGGCACACCAGTTTTCCACCGACCGAGCCAAAGTAACCTTCATCATGTTCCATCTCACGGGGGAGGCGCTGGCTTGGCTAAATCCTCTATGGGAGAGAGGAGATTCCCTGGTGTCCAACCTGCCAGCCTTTCTCACGGCTTTCCGGAAAGTCTTCGACGAACCTCATCCGCCTCATCTCTGCTACGCCTCCGTCAAGGAAGTCTCACCGTGGGCCAATATGCCATACGGTTCCGTACCCTTGCTTCGGAGCTTGCCTGGGATAACGACGCCCTGGTGTCCGTCTTCTGGGAGGGTCTGTCCGGCCGTATTAAAGATGAACTCGCCGGTCGGGACATTCCTACCACTCTTGACGACTTAATAACACTCGCCACCTGGATTGACATCCGGTTCGAGGAGTGCACCAAAGAGGTCACCCGTGAGAGGAGGTTTCCACGCCTTGCCCCTACCTTTCAGAAACCCGTCACTCCCTCCGTTCCTCCGTTACTCCTCAGGCGCACTCACCCGAGCCTATGCAGGTCGACCAGACCAAGATGGTCAAAACCCGTCAAGAATTACGCCGTGCCGAGGGGAGCTGCTTCTACTGTGGCAGTAAGGAGCACCGGATCCGTTCCTGCCCGGAGAGGTCGGGAAACGCCTGTATCTAGGATCGCTCAGAGAGGTCGTCCTAGACAAGAGTAAACCCTCTCCATCTCTGATGCTGTCGGTCTCTATCATCTGCGGGGAGAACAGTTTCTGTGAACTAGCTCAACTTGACTCTGGAGCTGCCGGAAATCTCATTTCTCTATCCCTGGTAGAGAAATACCACATTCCCACCACATTCCCACCAAACCCCTGGCTGTACCCTTATCTGTCGCCTCCGTGGATGGGGGTCTCTTACCGCATCCCATTCAACTCATCACCGAATCCATAACTCTGCAGGTGGGAATGCTGCACTCTGAGAGCATCTTCTTCCATGTTCTGCCTGGACTCTCTCACGCCCTCTTGCAAGGCCTACCTTGGCTCCAGAAACATGCACCCGTGCTTGATTGGCAGACCGGAGAAGTCCTTCGCTGGGGAGAGGACTGCCATAAGACTTGTTTAGTTCCCATTCTTCCTGCCCGTCCTTCTCCTACCCCAGCCAATCTACCCGGCCTACAGTTTCCCTATTGGTCTTATGCGGATGTCTTTAATAAAGAGAAGCAGAGACATTACCCCCTCATAGACCATACGATTGCCCAATCGACCTGATACCCGGCGCTACTCCTCCCCGTGGGCGTATTTACCCTTTGTCCGCTGCTGAGACCCGGTCCATGTCTGAATATATTGAGGAGAATCTGGCCCGGGGATTTATCCGGAAATCTACCTCCCCGGCGGGAGCAGGCTTCTTCTTCGTCAAAAAGAAAGACGGCTCACTCCGTCTAGACATTAGAAACGTATCGTCACATTTAATGTCGGAGGTGTAGATCACTTTAAGAGAACTTCTGTCCCGTCCTGTAATGATCCATGTGAGCTCCTTGTCTGATCAGGATAACAGAGGGGTGGAATGTATTTGTACACCGGACAGATTAGTTGTTGGCTTCTCGGGTTTGGGCTTTGGACGCTGTAGGCCTCGTCTTTACAATGTACTGCCTCCTCTCTGTTTACAGCCTGGGAAGACACATGATAAGTTCAGGTAATATGATCTGTAGGAAAAAAATTGGTGAAGCCGGACTGCGGGACTAAGTTTAGATCAAGTGCGTCAGTAACCTTTATCTCACCAAACAGGTCACAGTCGTTCACGTTCATTTCAGATCTCACATGTACAAATACACATGAATGAGCACGGTCATGCACTGTGGACTTGTGGACTGAGGCCACGGCCCCACTATCAGTATTCGGTCAGTATTTTTTCTCAGGAGTGGGAGCCAAAACCTGGAGTGGGTGATAAATGCAGAATTGGTGACTTGTTTCTATTAGACCATTTCTCTGATTGTTCCTCACCTGGTTTTGGCTCCCACTCCTGAGAAAAAATACTGACCGAATGCTGATAGATAGTGTGGCCAGTCATCAGCGTCAGGCCACAGCCCCACTAACAAGTCCACCGGTGCTCATATAAAGCCTTTTCAAAAGGGCCGATACAAAGTGTACCAAGATGGTTGCTTATTGTCGGCAGCACGTCCTGTTTACATGGGCAGATGAGATGACTATAAACAATCCAATCAGGCGATGGATGAGTCTTTTTCTAAATAATACATTGTTCCTGGTTAATAATATTTTTTTAGGACTTGGACCTCCTAAAATTAGGACTTTAAAAATCCTAAATATTTTCACCGTGATAGTGATGCTCATAGTCAGTCTCCTCTCATATGCCACAGCAATTCCAACAGTAAAGCGTTGTCCCATACACAAGAGTACTTCAGCCGAGTGTCTCTGTGTTCTCTATAAGAGAACCGCAGTCCTACATCTTTGGTGATAAGTTATCTCCAGGGAAAGAGAAGGATCAATAGTTCAAAATCGGACATGTCGGACACTTTAGAGGTATTCTCATCTCCAAAATCCTATCCCAATATGTAGTAGGTGTAATAATATTAGCAAATACCTACAATTATAAATGTAGGATAGTTCTTCTGATTAGCTATGTCACTTACCCCATGTGCAGGGCATTGCAGTAGCTTAGGTATTCATTGTTACGACCACTAAGCGTAACTATGTGTGGTCGTAACCATGGATGCCTAAGCTACTGCAATGCCTTGCACATGGGGTAAGCAACATTGCTAATCAGAAGGACTATACTACATTTCTAATTGGAGGTATTTGCTAATATTATTATTACACCTACTACATATTGGGATAGGATCTTGGAGATAGGAATACCCCTTTAACTTCCCCAACAATCAGTTGTCTGGGCCCCCATACACATTTGAGTTTCAGCTGAATCTGTCAATATCGGTGGGATAGGTCAACATTAGTCTAATATGTATGGTGGGCCTTCAGTTAGATATTTTGGTTCTAATACAGCTAAATATACCAGTAGAGTTTATACAATGGGCTCTGTGCTGCTTTATAATGGTCACCCCAGAGTTTGAAGCCCCCGTAGATCCCAGTATACCACACAATAGAACATTTGCTGCATTTTACAACAGTTTGGCTTTTGTAGATCCTTATTTCCATAAAGAACGGATGCAGCCAAATATCCCAGAATACTAAGAATTATTCAGGAATGGTTCCTTGAATAGTCAGGTATTTTCTTTTTTCCCTCGATGTCCTGGAAAGAGGTGAAGGCTCAGCAGGAGAAGCTCCGAGATGATCATTCCATCATAATGTGTCATTGTCGAGTCTTCAGATGTGGTCCTCTCCCCGCGTGGGGTTTTCCTTTTAGGAGGAAGCTTTAGATTTACCACGTCAGTGTTCTGCATTGTTACTTATTTTTATGTTATGTGAAGGTTTTATACACGAGAACATTGACCACTGAGCCTTTATTATAGAATTCTCGGTAAAGCTACTGAATATAGCCTAATGATAATATACAATCACGGTTGTTGTACTTGCGGAATTTTATTCTAGTGGTTTCCTGCTTCCTGACTAATTGTGATTTAGATTAAATACTATCTGACCGCGGTCACTTGTGAGGTCCGAGTACTATCTACGTCTTATACGAGTGTTGATCATGTTAAGGAATATATCAGCTAGAAATTTCTGTAATTATTAAAACCAGACATTTATATTCTTTTTTATCAATAGGTTTTTAATTTCTGATTGTCAAGATTTTTCTAATTGTATTCTCTGTAAATGATCAGGCGGCAATATTACCTGAGCTGATGAGCCTTACAGTGGATATATGGACCACTTTAGACTGTGGATGTTCACTGGGTTATAGGCATGCTCTCTGACCTGTGCAGAGGTCATTGTGCAGAGAGGGGGGAGAAGGTCAGCTGAGACCATCACCTTTTGTGAATGGTGGATCCTGTATTATCTATATAACAAGATGTTACCTTTTATTTTAATCCTGTCTGTGATGATAATAAGATGGCTGCTGAGAATCTCTACAGAACAGGCAGGGTAAGCCAATGCTGAGACTTAATATGCATTTACACTGAAAGATTATAAACGAGAGCTGCTGAGAAGTGGAGTGTAAATAGGCTATAGGGTAAAACGAGAAAAAGACGGATTTTGGTAAGACCTTACCTGTAAAATCCTTTTCAGCGAAGGAAGGAAGGGAGACACAGATCCATCACTAGTGGGGGCAGGCGGAGCCCCACAGGATAGTTCACCTCAGATTTAGAAAAAGTGACGACCGGCCCCTCCAGCTTAGGCTCCTCCTACTCCCATGTTCTCCAGTCCGTACACAAGCTAAGGAAGAGCAGACAACACCAGGGGAACAACACAACCCCTTCTGAAAATTCAGAAATGTGAGAGAACAGGTTATGTATATAACAGCATGAAAACACACAGTCCCAGGCACTACTTACTGGACCTGACAACTGCGATGAGCTGGCAATGCTGGAACAGAGCCCTAGTGCGCCAACCCCAGACCAGATGACCGCCATCAGGAGGGAGTCGCGCCGCATCTAGAAAAACCATAATACACTTCTGCCATGGGAGGGTGCTGTGTCTCCCTTCCTTCCTTCGCTGAAAAGGATTTTACAGGTAAGGTCTTACCAAAATCCGTCTTTCAGCAGCAGAAGGGAAGGAAGGGAGACACAGATCCATTACTAGTGGGACGTCCCAAAGCAGTCCAAAACTCAAGGGTGGGAAACAGTGGCAGAATCGCCAACACCCCAACAACTTAGGCAAGTGCGCAACATGCGCCGAACAAAAAATAAAGAGATAACCTAAACCACCGCCGCCTGCAGGACCTTGCGTCCCAAGGCAGCATTGACGGAAGCACTCACGTCCACTTTATAAAATTTAGTAAAAGTGTGAACGGAGCACCAGTTAGCCGCCCGGCAGAGCTGCGCTGCCGAAGCCCCCTGACGAAAAGCCCACGACGAACCAACAGCTCTCGTGGAATGAGCTTGAACCTTAACCGGACAAGGCTCGCCCTTGAGCCGGTACGCCTCCAGGGTAGCCGAACATATCCACCGAGCTATAGTATCCTTGGAAGCCCGCTGACCACGGCGACGACCAGCAGGAATCACAAACAGAGAATCCGATTTTCGAAACCCTTGCGTGATTGAAAGATAGAACTTCAATGCCCGCACCAAATCCAACGAGTGCAAGGCCCGCTCCTTCGGACTCTTTGGTTTCGGACAGAGGGAAGGCAACAGGATGTCCTGATTGAGATGGAAAACGCGACACCACTTTAGGTAAAAAATGTCCACGGGTACGAAGCGCCACACGATCCGGGTGGAATTCCAGAAAAGGGGGCGAGCTAGACAGTGCCCCCAACTCCGAAACCCTTCTTAAAGAGGTGACCGCCACCAGGAAGGCCACCTTCCAAGAAAGCAAGTAAAGCGTAGCTGAATCCATAGGCTCAAACGGCCCATGCTGAAGAGCCTCCAAAACTAAATTGAGCCGCCAAAGAACCACAACCGCCCTCCGAGGCGTAAACTGACGTGCAACCCCGCGAAAAAATGAACGCACATCTCTGCGTGAGGCAATAGCCTTCCGAAAAAGCCCGAATAGTGCAGAGACCTGACCCCGCAAGGTACTAACTGCTAGACCCTTGACCAGACCACATTGCAGAAAGGCCAAGAAGTTGGGAATGGAAAAAACCCTCGGGTTCCTTGACGATCCAGAACACCATGAATAGAAGGCCTCCCAAGTTCTGTGATAAATCCTAGTCGTAGCTGGACCTCTGGCCGCCCGCAAGGTGGCAATGACCTCGGCCGAAAACCCACGACGGGTCAAGATTTCGGTCTCAAGAGCCACGCCGTCAAACGAAGTGACTTCAGGTCTGGATGACGAATGGGCCCTTGGGTTAACAGGTCCGGGCGAAGAGGCAGTGGAAACAGAGGCGCCGCCAGAAGAGACACCAGCGTTGAATACCACACCCTCCGCGGCCAATCCGGCGCCACCAAAATTGACGATACTCGTTCGAGATTGATCCGCCTGATCATCAGAGGAAGTAAGGATACCGGCGGAAACACATAGATCAGCTCGAACTGGTCCCACGGGGCCACTAGAGCATCTACCGCCACAGCCTCCGGGTCCCTGTACCTGGACATGAATGTCGGAATCCTGGCGTTCAGCCTGGATGCCATCAAGTCCACTTGGGGAGTCCCCCAACGGGAGCACAGCAGAGTGAAAACCTCCGGATGAAGACTCCATTCTCCGGGATCTACCCGCTCGGGACTGAGGAAGTCCGCCGAGATATTCAGCACACCCGGGATGTGAAACGCGGAGATGACTGGAACCCTGGACTCGGCCCAAACCAGGATCCGAGAGACCTCCATCATGAGTCTGGAACTCCTCGTCCCACCCTGATGGTTGATATACGCGACAGCTGTCGCATTGTCCGTCTGAATCCGGACCGGCAGACCACTCAAAGGGACCGTCCATGTCGGAGGCAGAGAAATATTGCTCTCAACTCCAGAATGTTGATTGGCAGAGACGACTCCTCTGACGACCAGACCCCCTGAACCCAGAGGTCATTCCAAACCCCCCCCCAGCCAGTCAGGCTGGCATCGGTGGTAATCACCGACCACCGTGGGAGAAGAAGGGATTTCCCCAGGGATAGAGCCTCCAGACGTAACCACCATCCAAGAGACTCTCGCACCCTGCGGGAGATGACGACACAGCGATCCAGCGAAGTCGGCGATCGGTCCCAACGGGTCAGAATAAGATCTTGGAGATCCCGGGAATGAAATTGTGCAAACGGCACCGCTTCCATTGCCGCCACCATCAGACCCAGAAGGCGCATGCACTTCCGAAGGGACATCGCCCTCACCGACCTCATAGCCTGGACGTGGTGATGAAGGTTCACTTGTTTGTCCAGAGGGAGGGACACCACTGCCCGTACGGTGTCGAAATGCATCCCCAAGAACAGGATTGACTGCGACGGCTCCAATGACGACTTCTTCTAATTGACCAGCCACCCGAAGTCCTCCAGGTGCTGAAGGGAGAGATCGCGAGCTGTCACTGCCTCCTCCGCTGTGGGCGCCACAATTAACAGGTCGTCCAGGTAGGGGAGAATCGTAACTCCTTGCTTTCGAAGGAGCGCCATGAGCGGCGCCAGAACCTTTGTAAAAACCCTGGGCGCCGAGACCAACCCGAATGGTAGGGCCACAAATTGGTAATGGGCCTGCCCTACGGTGAAACGCAGAAAGCGCTAGTGAGCCCCGCCGACAGGGACATGCAAATAGGCGTCGCGGATGTCGATCGACACCAAAAAATCGTACTGCGACAAGGCCGCCACGACGGAGCGAAGAGACTCCATACGGAATTTCCGGATTCGGACATGAAGATTCAAATCCTTGAGGTCCAGACTGGGACGAAACTTGTCCTCCTTTTTTGGGGACCACAAAAAGGTTGGAGTAAAAACCCCCTTCCCCGATCCTCCGGCGGAACCGGAACCACTACACCCTGCTGCAGAAGAGAGTCGAGCTCCCGCAGCAGAGCGGCAGCCAGCTTGGGCACGGACGGGATGCGAGACTGACGAAACCTGTCCGGGGGTAGAGAGTGAAACTCTATGAAATAGCCCGCTGACACAACCCGCATCACCCAGGCGTCCGATACGTGGGACGCCCAAACCGACCGGAATTGTAGCAGCCGACCTCCCACCCGAGAGCCCTCGAGAGGGATCCTGGCGTCAGTCCGCCTTAGCGGGCTTTTTGTCAACCTCCCTTTTGTCCCGACGGAAATGCTGTTTCCAGGGAGTACGGGATTTCTGGGTGGACTTCTTACCGGAAGACGAGGGACGACCCGATCTCCAAGAGGGCTGATCGAATCATCCCCTGGGTCGAAAGGACCGACGACCACTACCGGCACTTGACCTGTCAGACGTAGATGCTGCTGCTTTCCGCTGTGGCAAAGCCACATCCTTGGCCTTAGCAATCAGCTCCGTGAGGTCCGAACCAAAAAGCTGACCGCCCTTGTACGCCAGAGTAAGCAAACCTTGTTTGGATACTGCGTCTCCAGTCCACTGTTTGAGCCACAGTGCTCTCCTGACTGTGACGGCCGAGGCTTGAGCCCTGGACAGAACCGAAGTAGTATCCAGCACAGCGTCTCTGCTATATCGGGCCGCCTCTTCCAACAGCTGGAAGAACCTTTCCACGTCAGACAGCGGAGTCCCATCTTGCCATGCCGACCGCAGCTGATCCAACCATCTCAGGGAAGCCTCACCAGTATAATGTTAGGTTTCAGGCATGTGCTGGGCATGAAATTGGGTCAGAATCATCTGTGGATTCTGTGATCTCCCATTCTGGTCCAGCCGGGGCAGACACTGCTCAGCATCACCATCTGGCCCAACGCCTAACTAGTGCACTAGATGTACAGGCTGTCCCCATATGGCCCCCAAGGCCGCTCGGAATCCATGACCCGCGGCCTCGTAGATGGACTTCGCCGCTAACTCCGTCCTTCTGTCCAGCGGATCCTGTAGACTCGCCTTCCCTTTAACCGGAAGCAAAGAAGATTTGCTCAGCTGAGACAATGGCACGTCCACTTCAGGAGAGGGGACCCAATTAGCGATCGTCACTGTGGAGCAGGGATACAGGGCATCAAAAAACCGCATCCCTTGGAAGTGTTTATCCGGACACAGGCATTCTTTCTCCACCGCCTCGTTAAGTTCATCGTGCGCCGGCAGTGTCGAACGAGCCCGACGCGACTCCTGATACAGACGGGCCGACTTGCCCGGTCTCGTCACCTCTTCAGACAGCTGTAACACTTCCCGCATGGCTCCAATAAGAGCATCCACGCGGCCTGAAAGCGAAGCCGGGCGACCCTGCCGATCCTCTTCATCAGAATCGGAGATCTCACCAGCAGAGCTTGTCGGTGAATCCGAAGCCTCTGATGCGCTGCGCGGAGGAGACAGCGCCACCACAGGCCTGTGGCGCTTCTTGCCCCGCGCCGGTAGGGACTTAGCTGATACCCAGTGACCCAGGAGGTCAGACAGACTGTCAATGGAGCGAGTGAGCGCTTTAACATCACTGAGGCCCCTGACCAGAGACGAACCTGATGCCGTCAACCCCGGCATATCAGATACGCGTGACCAATCCTGAAGCGGGCCGGGAGAGAGGTCCGCGCCGCCTGGACCCTGATCCGACATGCCCCCTACTCAGTAGCGAGCGTCGCGGAAAGAGCAGTAATAACCCCTTTCAAGAGCACAGTAACCGGGGAAGTGAGATCCTGCTATCACAGCCTGTTCCCACAAAACAATTTACAAAGCACTGAAGGGTTAAAGCTTCTCCTTAGAGGGAGAAAAGCTACCCCAGCACTGCACAAAAAAGGTTTTCTGATGATGGTCAGAAGGGGTTAATGCTGCTGAACACGCAATGCACCTTGCCTTAAAAGGACTAAGGTGTGCATGCAGCAGAGAAGACAGCAGCGCTCTGTGCTGTAGAGATGAGACAAACAGATGACTCACCAGCTTCCTGGAGCCTGTGTGTGAGAGCGGAGAGCAGGGGGGAGGGAGAGGACAGCGCTGAGCTCCGTGAGGCAATGGTCGTTTGCAGAGCCGAAGAGAAGGAAGGCAGGAGGGGGGCGGGGACTGCCCAGCGCGCGCTTTCCAGGCGCTTCCTGTCTGCACAGACGATGGCAGGCAGCCAAGAACATAAGCCACGCCCCCCGTTACACTAACGGAGCCCACGCTCCTGTGACCCGCTCCCCTGCTAACAGCAGCGGTGATGTGCATTCTCCAGTATTACACCTCTGCCTGAAAAGACAAAAGGTGCAGTCACCATAAGACAGTAACACACACACACACACAGGGCACTTACCCAGCTGAGCGCCACAGGGACCCCAGGGATGTGTGGCGCCATGGCCCTTCGCTCCCCCCCACGGCGGAGCTCGCAGGGACCCCTAGATGCAGAGTGCGTCTCCGCCAGGGAGCGCCCTGTATCCCCCGGGGCTGGCAGGCTTCTGCGGGGATCTCCTTAGGGGGTACGCAGATCCGCCAGGGGAGGGCCAGGGGTCCCAGCAGCGCTGAGACCCCCTGAGACCTCTAGACCACGGGGGGTCCAGGTCTCCTGGTAAAAATAAAATTTTTTTCTGAGGAGCTGCAAAGGCAGCGACTATCCTCTGAGACCTCAAATTTTAGACTGGAGAACATGGGAGTAGGAGGAGCCTAAGCTGGAGGGGCCGGTTGTCACTTTTTCTAAATCTGAGGTGAACTATCCTGTGGGGCTCCGCCAACCCACTAGTAATGGATCTGTGTCTCCCTTCCTTCCCTTCTGCTGCTGAAATGCTTGTTCGTAGGGTGAAATTATTTTTAAATCATTAAAAATCATTCTTCTTGGCGGCGCATCATCCTGTATAAACAGGACTTGCACTGCCAAGAACAATGGTAAGCTTACGCCTTCTGAACGTTCAACGCACATCATTTAGCATGGTTTTCCTGTGTAAACAGGCTTCTAAACCTCCGACAATCAGTAAAGATTTACCAGTTAGTGGTAGTTTACTGCCACTAATCTGTCTGTGTAAATGGAGTATTAGTGGGCAAAGCAAAAATTCCAAGATTTTAGGATTTTATTTTTATATGTAACCTCTCACCGCATTAGGATGTGAATGAACATCCTGAGAAGGAGCCTGCGTGTGTGGAGGAGGCTCAGGAGCTCCACAAGAAGCTGATGGTGTCTGTTAACTATTTTGAATGTGCGCTGTTAATCGATGGGTTACCACAGCAGCCGGGGGCCAGCTTAAGCAGAGGCGTTCATAGAAATCATGGGGCCCCATACCAAGAGTCTATATTGATGGACTAGGCAGGGTTAAAACATATTGATGCAGTCACACAAGGGCCTACTTTCCAACTTTTAAATACAGGGAGAGGACATGTTTTGTGACTTGGACACAGAAATAATGCCCCTGCTACTGATTCCTCTTGTTTGCACACACTGATACCATTTTAATAAACCCCATAGAGTATGCTGCCCTCCACACACGGTGCGATACCTCGGAGTGAATCTCCTGTCATAATTTTCTCCCACAGTAGTCCTTACATGGACAACATGATGACCCCATGGCAAACCCCACCAGTATAATGCACCTACACTACTCCCCCCACACACACACACACACACACACAGTATGATGCTCTTACAGCCCCCCACACATATACACACACAGTATGATGTCTTCCACAGTTCGCTCACACAGTATGATGGCCCCCAACAGTTCGCTCACACAGTATGATGGCCCCCAACAGTTCGCTCACACAGTATGATGGCCCCCAACAGTTCGCTCACACAGTATGATGGCCCCCAACAGTTCGCTCACGCAGTATGATGGCCCCCAACAGTTCGCTCACACAGTATGATGGCCGCCCCACATCATGTATGATGGATCCCACAGTATACGCTTTTCTTGTTGCCAAAATAAAAAAAAACTCCACACAGAGGGCCCGATCTAGTGACGTCATTGCACCTGCAGTGCTGAGACTTCGAGCACAGACGTACAGGCTGAATGATGGGGAACAAAGGCCATCTTTCAAAGAATGATATGCGGAAGAAGAAAGCCCTGTAGCATCAGGCTTTCCCAGCTAATGAGCGCCATAGTGGCCACGTGGTCTACCGCTATGGGCAAAATGCCTTTACCTTTAAGGCCCATCTTAGTACTTTTTATAGCAGACTGAGTGCCATAGGAAACCATGATTTCCAGTAAATACCGCACTACTGTGGTATTACAGTATATATAAGCAATCCAAGGATCACATGTTTAAGTCCACTAATGGGTACAAAAAAAATGTAAAAAAAATAAAAAGTCAAAATATAAAAAATAGATAATTTTTAACTGTCCCACGTTTTCCCTATTAAAAACAAAGAAACGGAAAAAAAACATTTGGTATCGCCACATCCGTAAAAGTCAGATGTATCAAAGTATGGAATTATGGTAATTAACCTTTACGGTTAACATTGCAGAAAAAAAAAATCAAAATGCCAAAATTGTGGGTTCTTTGTCACCTCACTTAACAAAAAAAATCCAATACAAAGCTAGCAAAACGTTATATGTACTCCAAATTGGTATCAATAAAAACGTCAGCTCCATAAACACAAAAAGCGCTTAAATAAAAAACTCCCTGGTTCTTAGAGAGTTAAAATAGCGATCACCAGACGTTATGTCACCAAACTCATTAAGGCCTAGTACATTAATGGTGCCACAGGAACGGGCAACAGCGAAAAATGTTATTTGCAAATCTACTTTCAGCGTCTGTATGTTGGCCCTTGAGGACATTGCACACGCTGCTGCCAATTTATAGTTTTCCATGAATGTTTATTTTGTGCATAGGGTAAAAGAATACATAAAAGATATTTCTTATAGATGGCAGCTAGCGTTCTATTACTCCTGGTTTAGGAGCTGTGACTCTCACAATCCCTCCAGGTGAGCACCTCAAATTATTTCTTTCCCCCTCCACTGTTTTTTTTCCCTATGTTCTGTGTGCTCTATTCCCTAAACAGCTCCATTTTCAATGGACAAATCATGATGTCTAGAGATCTCAATATTCTCCTTGTCAGAGGTGCCCCCATGAGGGTTGTCAGAAGATCTCAAAAACAGCAGGTGTTGTGGGGTGTGCCTGGCATACAATAGTTAGTGCCTACCAGGCTAGAACATCCGGTGAGCAGGTGGCGGAGTCATGGGCGCCCAAGGCTCATTGATACTTGTGTGGAACGAAAGGTACAGTAGCCCCAGCTGGTCCGGTGCTGCAGAAGAAATACTGTGGCACATATTGCTGAAAAATTAACTTTTGGCTATGAAGAAAAGATGTCAGGATAAAGTATTGCAGCTTATTACATATGGAGATGCACACTGGTCATTGTCATGCTGACCCGGTTACAGCCAAAAGCACCTACAAGGGTATATGGGCATCAGAACTGAACCATAGAGTAATAGAAGAAAGGGTTCTGGTCCGATGAATCATGTTTTCTTGTACATCACGTAGATGGGTAGAGGTGTATAACTTACCTGGGGAGAAACATGGCCTCCAGGCGCACCTTAGGAAGAAGGCAAACTCCGGGGAAGTAATCTATAGTTGTATGTGCCAAACATTACATTTTATCACCCTTTTGGAATTTTTTTTATATAAAGTGACCAACCCCAATATAATAAATAATACAGAATTTTACATTTTCATTGTACAATTTTTAAGTCATATCCTCACTTGAAGTATCCTACACAACCCTATATATATACAGTCATATGAAAAAGTTTGGGCACCCCTATTAATCTTAAGCTTAATGTTTTATAAAAATTGGTGTTTTTGCAACAGCTATTTAAGTTTGATATATGTAATAACTGTTGGACACAGTAATGTTTCTGCCTTGAAATGAGGTTTATTGTACTAACAGAAAATGTGCAATCTGCATTCAAACAAAATTTGACAGGTGCATAAGTATGGGCAACCTTATCATTTTCTTGTTTTAAATACTCCTACCTACTTTTTACTGACTTACTAAAGCACTTTTTTTGGTTTTGTAACCTCATGGAGCTTTGAACTTTATAGCCAGGTGTATGCAGTCATGAGAAAAGCTACTTAAAGTGGCCACTTGCAAGTTGTTCTCCTGTTTGAATCTCCTCTGAAGAGTGGCATCATGTGCTCCTCAAAACAACTGTCAAATGATCTGAAAACAAAGATTATTCAAAATAGTTGTTCAGGGGAAGCATACAAAAAGCTGTCTCAGAGATTTAACCTGTCAGTTTCCACTGTGAGGAACATAGTAAGGAAATGGAAGAACACAGGGACAGTTCTTGTTAAGGCCAGAAGTGGCAGGCCAAGAAAAACATCAGAAAGGCAGAGAAGAAGAATGGTGAGATCAGTCAAGGACAATCCTCAGACCACCTCCAGAGAGCTGCAGCATCAACTTGCTGCAGATGGTGTCGCTGTGCATCGGTCAACTATACAAGGCACTTTGCACAAGGAGAAGCTGTATGGGAGAGTGATGCGAAAGAAGCCGTTTCTGCAAGCACGCCACAAACAGAGTTGGCTGAGGTATGCAAAAGCACATTTGGAGAAGCCAATTTCTTTTTGGAAGAAAGTCCTGTGGACTGATGAAATCAAGATTGAGTTATTTGGTCATACAAAAAGGCGTTATGCATGGTGGCAAAAAAACACAGCTTTCCAAGAAAAACACTTGCTACCCACAGTAAAATTTGGTGGAGGTTCCATCATGCTTTGGGGCTGTGTGGTCAATGCTGGCACTGGGAATCTTGTTAAAGTTGAGGGACGCATGGATTCCACTCAGTATCAGCAGATTCTTGACAATAGTGTTCAAGAATCAGTGATAAATATGAAGTTACAAAGTGGATGGATCTTTCAGCAAGACAATGATCCAAAACACCGCTCCAAATCTACTCAGGCATTCATGCAGAGGAACAATTACAATGTTCTGGAATGGCCATCCCAGTCCCCAGACCTGAATATCATTGAACATCTGTGGGATCATTTGAAGAGGGCTGTCCATGCTCGGCGACCATCAAACTTACAGGAACTGGAATTGTTTTGTAAAGAGGAATGGTCAAAAATACCTTCATCCAGGATCCAGGAACTCATTAAAAGCTACAGGAAGCGACTAGAGGCTGTTATTTTTGCAAAAGGAGGATCTACTAACTATTAATGTCACTTTTCTGGTGAGGTGCCCATACTTATGCACCTGTCAAATTTAGTTTGAATGCAGATTGCACATTTTCTGTTAGTACAATGAACCTCATTTCAAGGCAGAAACATTACTGTGTCCAACAGTTATTACATATATCAAACTGAAATAGCTGTTGCAAAAACACCAATTTTTATAGAACATTAAGCTTAAGATTAATAGGGGTGCCCAAACTTTTTCATATGACTGTATATATATGACGCGCCCCCTGGGCCAGTGTTGTTTGGGGGATACCCGGAGCCGGATCAGATGGGGGTTGTAGTCTCCGAGTGGCGGTGACCCGGTCCGTGCCCAGGGTGTCAAGCTCAGTGTGTGGCAGTCCTACAGATGTTACTGGATGTTCTTTAGTGTCGACTACGCCACCCGTTGATTTGCGGTCACTACGGCCGCCGCTGCAGCAGGGTCCGCTGAGGCTGGTGGTGTGTGTGCAGCTCAGGTAGTATAACCCCCAACGGGAGGGGTATAGCCTCAGGGGGTCAGTTGTAGAGGGTGGTGGTTGTGGTGGTGCAGTGAGAGTGGTAATAAGACTCCGAGTCGGGCTGTGCAGTTCAGGGTTTTACTTACTGCTGTTGTTCTGGTCACTCCGGCCTTGAGTAACCGCCCGAGCCGTGCTGCATCCACCAGGTCCTGGACTCGGCCAACCCCCAGGTGATTCTGGAGCGTGGTCCTGAGCTCCCCTTCTGACTTGTCCTTCTCTCTGGCCTTCCCCACCAGGGATCCACCTAAGTCCGGCTCCCTCGGGCCTCTTGTTGGTAAAACCCTTGTCTCTGGGTTCCCTGACCCTATTCACGGTTTGCCTTTCGGGTGGATTTAGTGGGTGGTCGTGGCAGATCCTGCCCACGACCTCCGGTCTCTGGCTAAGGATTAGGGCCCTCCACCAGCTTGGGATCCGGTACCCTTGTGCCAACTCTTCACCCTCTGATCTAATCTTGGGTTCTTGGAGTTCTCTCTTCTCCCCCTCTGGGTCCTTCTTTCTCCTCTCTCTCTCTGGGCCTTGGAGCTGCTCTCCTTCTCTGCTCTCTTCCTCTGACTCACTCTACCAAAGACTGACAGACTGACTGACCTCTACAAAAGACCCTGTTCTAAGATGGTTCCCACCTTATATACTCCCTCTATGTGTGAGCTCAGGTGACCAGCACCCAATGAGCTCCTAGCATTACCCAGACTGCTCCCCCTATCTGCCCCTACACTACTGGGATGTTCCACCCCCCTCCCACTCCAGCCAGGGACAGACACTGTCGTACCTGCACATTTCGCTAGTGGGAGTACCATTGATCTGTCCCCCGGAAATGGGATGTATGTAGTGCATGCAGCCTACTGAGCTCAGTTCCACACTCCATCCTTACCCGGGAGTGGAATATCACACCTCTGGCTGAGGTGCAATACCCCTGTAGCAGCCGAATCCTCAGGGTGCTACATTCCCCCCTGGTAAATCACAGCACGTCCTCGGGCTGTTAAAGATAAAAACATCCAAAACATACAATTATTTTTCATAAACATCAACATATAAACATATAAAACATCATATATATATCAGCAATAAAACGTTTTCATAAATAACATTCTTGTAAACATTCCTGTCTCTGGTTCCTCCGGTCACGGTGCAACTTGTGACCGGGTAAAGTGCGACAGTCTCTTGAAGAAAAATGGTTTTCCCATAAAACCAGTAGGGGGCGCTTTAGGAAGCGCAACTATATACAAAGGGGATATGGCCGCTCTCAGTCCTCGGCCAGGTATTAGGAACTAGGGACACACGGGCATTAGTTCACACTTTGTCCCAACGGGGAACATATTTTAAATAAGTAACAGTTCTTGGTACCCCGACGGGCAACTTTATACAGTCTCTCTCTACCGTACTTCAACGACGGCGTCCTCCTGCTCTTTCTTGTTGGTTGGTTTCAGTTTCAGACCCGTCCGGATCCTCTTGCTCCTCTTCACACCGCAGCTCCTCCTCCGTCAGGCGATGCACATGGAGGGCGTAGGGTCCTTTGGCACACTTGTGCCGGGTGAAGGTGACCTCGTCCCCTACATACAGGTCACGACCTGTGTCCCTCCGGCAGATGGCTTTCTACGTCTCTGCGGGTCACAAAGACGTCGCCGGGGGTATGATGGTCTCTAATGAAGCCCCACCCATGCTGCAGGTTGAATTTAATCACAGTCCCGGTGGTACGGGGACCATGAGCTGCACGGGGGTTCCTCCTGGTCCGGCTCTTCTGCCCTGCGCTCTGTTCCTGCAGCCGCTGCTCACGGATCCGCCTCTCTTTCCGCTCTTGCTCGAAGGCTGCCAACTGCTGGCGGCAGCACTCCACTCGCTCTGCTGCGGCTGCCCGCGTTTCTTGAGTGAACCCCATGAGATCTCCTCCGGTGGGGTCCCACTCGAATTGTGCTTCTTCTAGCGGGAGCGGGGTTCTCCTGACGGGCTTCGGAGCCGGAATCAGGGGCTCGCACAGGGGCCTTGCTCTTTGGAGTTCCAGTTGGTAGTACTCCTGGGGCCATACAAAGGGCTGCCCATCCGGGCACATATGCTGGGCAAATAGATTTTCACCCAGGTGCGGCACTCTAGATGTTGAGGGCGCGTTGATGGTAGCGGCGCCCGGGTTGACCAGGCCTTGCGACCAGGCTTGGGGCACCCTAAAGGCAATGGGCACCGTAAGAACGGCGGCGCCCTGGGTTACTCGGCCCTGCGACCAGGCCGGTGGCTCCGCGGAGGTAGGGGGCGCTGTTGGAATTGCGGCGCCCGGAGGTACTAGACCTTGCGACCAGGCCGATGGTATTTCCTGCTTCGCCGCGCTCAGGGTTGAGGCGCGTGACGTCACAGGGGTCGCGGCCGCGGTTTCCGGTTGAGGCCTAGTCGGCGGCGGTGACGATGCAGCGACGGGCACGGCAGGGGGAATTTCGGGCTCTGCGACGGGGAGCTGGGGCAGGCACGCGGTTTCCCGGCTCGGGGTAGAGACGTCCCCTTTACCTGCCTCCGTCCGTTCAGCTCCCTTCTCGGCGCCGTCTCCAGCCTTCAGTCCTCCTGCACCATCCTCAGAGGCGGTCTGTCTCCTCGTCTCGGGTGGCGTGCTCCGCTGTCGGGTTTCGGTCTGCTGGGCCATCTCTCGGCTCCACTCCGCCAACGTCTCTCGCTGTACCCGGGCCATCCTCCGTGCGAGGCTCTCCAGCGCAGTCTGTGCACACTCCCGGTCTCGGGGGAGCTGTGCCAGGACCTCCACTAAGCCTAGTGGGGTCGTTGCTTGCAGCAGGCTCCTGACCACTGGGTCGGTGCTGCCTGACTCTCCCTCCATCTCCGGGTAGGCTTTCTCTGGACTCCTCTCCAGACTTCTTGTCTCCGGGTGCGCTCTCTCCAGACTGCTCCAGGCGACACCCATCTTTGCTCTCTTGTTCTGTCTCCGCCCACATTGAGGGTGGTCCCGGGGCAACTTCAGTTCCAGGGGCAGTTCTCTCACGCTGATGGACACTTCCAGCATCACAGTCTCTGTTGGTGGGCGCGGTTTCCGCTTTTGGCGCCATTCTTCGACCTGGCCCACGATGGGGGGTGGCCTCTTGCCACCCTCTGGCACGCCCATAATGGCGTCCGCTCTTCCAAGGCGGGAAATCTTTGGAAATGGCGGGAATCGTCTCCCAGTGGCGGGAAACTCCATGGATGGCGGGAAAAAGCTGCAAATGGCGGACAACCGGCGGGAAACGACCTGTGATAGGGTCCGTTGGCGGGGACCCTCCGGAACCGGCGGGAGACTTCTTTTTAAGGTAACGGTGAACTTCTCTTCAGGCACGCAGTACCCGGTTGTTGCGGGCACGTAATCCTGCCGACTACGCCAAAGTTGACGCGCCCCCTGGGCCAGTGTTGTTTGGGGGATACCCGGAGCCGGATCAGATGGGGGTTGTAGTCTCCGAGTGGCGGTGACCCGGTCCGTGCCCAGGGTGTCAAGCTCAGTGTGTGGCAGTCCTACAGATGTTACTGGATGTTCTTTAGTGTCGACTACGCCACCCGTTGATTTGCGGTCACTACGGCCGCCGCTGCAGCAGGGTCCGCTGAGGCTGGTGGTGTGTGTGCAGCTCAGGTAGTATAACCCCCAACGGGAGGGGTATAGCCTCAGGGGGTCAGTTGTAGAGGGTGGTGGTTGTGGTGGTGCAGTGAGAGTGGTAATAAGACTCCGAGTCGGGCTGTGCAGTTCAGGGTTTTACTTACTGCTGTTGTTCTGGTCACTCCGGCCTTGAGTAACCGCCCGAGCCGTGCTGCATCCACCAGGTCCTGGACTCGGCCAACCCCCAGGTGATTCTGGAGCGTGGTCCTGAGCTCCCCTTCTGACTTGTCCTTCTCTCTGGCCTTCCCCACCAGGGATCCACCTAAGTCCGGGCCTCTTGTTGGTAAAACCCTTGTCTCTGGGTTCCCTGACCCTATTCACGGTTTGCCTTTCGGGTGGATTTAGTGGGTGGTCGTGGCAGATCCTGCCCACGACCTCCGGTCTCTGGCTAAGGATTAGGGCCCTCCACCAGCTTGGGATCCGGTACCCTTGTGCCAACTCTTCACCCTCTGATCTAATCTTGGGTTCTTGGAGTTCTCTCTTCTCCCCCTCTGGGTCCTTCTTTCTCCTCTCTCTCTCTGGGCCTTGGAGCTGCTCTCCTTCTCTGCTCTCTTCCTCTGACTCACTCTACCAAAGACTGACAGACTGACTGACCTCTACAAAAGACCCTGTTCTAAGATGGTTCCCACCTTATATACTCCCTCTATGTGTGAGCTCAGGTGACCAGCACCCAATGAGCTCCTAGCATTACCCAGACTGCTCCCCCTATCTGCCCCTACACTACTGGGATGTTCCACCCCCCTCCCACTCCAGCCAGGGACAGACACTGTCGTACCTGCACATTTCTCTAGTGGGAGTACCATTGATCTGTCCCCCGGAAATGGGATGTATGTAGTGCATGCAGCCTACTGAGCTCAGTTCCACACTCCATCCTTACCCGGGAGTGGAATATCACACCTCTGGCTGAGGTGCAATACCCCTGTAGCAGCCGAATCCTCAGGGTGCTACATATATATATATATATATATATATATATATATATATATATATATATATATATATATATACACACAGTGCCTACAAGTAGTATTCAACCCCCTGCAGATTTAGCTGGTTTGATAAGATGCAAATAAGTTAGAGACTTCAAACTGCAAACGAGAGTAGGTTTTATGAACAGAAGCAAAAATCTTACAAACCAAAAAGTTATGTTGCTCAGTTGAATTTTATTACATTTTAAACATAAAAGTGTGGGTCAATTATTATACAACCCCTATGTTTAATATTTTGTGGAATAACCCTTGTTTGCAATTACAGCTAATAATCGTCTTTTATAAGACCTGATCAGGCCGGCACAGGTCTGTGGAGTTATCTTGGTCCACTCCTCCATGCAGATCTTCTCCAAGTTATCTAGGTTCTTTGTCTGTCTCATGTGGACTTTATTCTTGAGCTCCTTCCACAAGTTTTCAATTGGGTTAAGGTCAGGAGACTGACTAGGCCACTCCAACACCTTGACTTTTTCCCTCGTGAACCAGGCCTTGGTTTTCTTGGCTGTGTCCTTTGGGTCGTTGTCTTGTTGGAAGATGAAATTACGACCCATCTTAAGATCCTTGATGAAGGAGCGGAGGTTCTTGGCTAAAATCTCCAGGTAGGCCGTGCTATCCATCTTCCCATGGATGCGGACCAGATGGCCAGGCCCCTTGGCAGAGAAACAGCCCCACAGCATGATGCTGCCACCACCATGCTTGACTGTAGGGATGGTATTCTTGGGGTCGTATGCAGTGCCATCCAGTCTCCAAACGTCACGTGTGTGGTTGGCACCAAAGATCTCGATCTTGGTCTCATCAGACCATAGAAACTTGAACCAGTCTGTCTCAGAGTCCTCCAAGTGATCATGAGCAAACTGTAGACGAGCCTTGACATGACGCTTTGAAAGTAAAGGTACCTTACGGGCTCGTCTGGAACGGAGACCATTGCGGTGGAGTACGTTACTTATGGTATTGACTGAAACCAATGTCCCCACTGCCATGAGATCTTCCCGGAGCTCCTTCCTTGTTGTCCTTGGGTTAGCCTTGACTCTTCGGACAAGCCTGGCCTCGGCACGGGAGGACACTTTCAAAGGCTGTCCTGGCCGTGGAAGGCTAACAGCAGTTCCATAAGCCTTCCACTTACGGATGATGCTCCCAACAGTGGAGACAGGTAGGCCCAACTCCTTGGAAAGGGTTTTGTACCCCTTGCCAGCCTTGTGACCCTCCACGATCTTGTCTCTGATGGCCTTGGAATGCTCCTTTGTCTTTCCCATGTTGACCATGTCTGAGTGCTGTTCACAAGTTTGGGGAGGGTCTTAAATAGTCAGAAAAGGCTGGCAAAAGAGATCTTTAATCCACACATGTGAAGCTCATTATTCTTGGCGCCTGAACTACTTCTTAATACTTTTGGGGGACCAAACAGAATTCTTGTGGTTTGAGGGGTTGAATAATAAATGACACTCTGAATTAACTTTTAACGTTTTTATAAAAAAAAAAAAAAAAAAATTTGCTGCAGTGCATTTCCCACTTCCAGGCTGATCTACAGTACAAATGTCACAATGCCAAGTTAATTCCGCATGTGTCAACCAGCTAAATCTGCAGGGGGTTGAATACTACTTGTAGGCACTGTATACAGTCATGGCCAAAAGTATTAAAAATGAGACAAATAGTAATTTTTCCAAAGTTTACTGTTTCATTTTTTGTAATGGCAATTTGCATATACTCCTGAATGTCAAAGAGTGATCAGCTTAACAGCAATTACTGTACTTGCAAAGTCAATATTTGCCCAGAAAATGAACTTTAACCCCCAAAACACATTTCAACATCATTGCAGTCCTGCCTTAAAAGGAGCAGCTAACATCGTTTTAGTGATTGATCCATTAACACAGGTGTGGGTGTTGATGAGGACAGGGCTGGTGATCAATCAATCATGATTAAGTAAGAATGACATCACTGGACACTTTAAAAGGAGGCTGGTTCTTGGTATCATTGTTTCTCTTCAGTTAACCATGGTTATCTCTAAAGAAACACGTGCAGCCATCATTGCACTGCACAAAAATGGCCTAACAGGGAAGAGTATCGCAGCTACAAAGATTACACCTCAGTCAACAATCTATCGCATCATCAAGAACTTCAAGGAGAGAGCTTCCATTGTTGTCAAAAAGGCTCCAGGGCGCCCAAGAAAGACCAGCAAGCGCCAGGACCGTATCTTAAAACTGTTTCAGCTGCGGGATGGGACTACCAGCAGTGCCGAGCTTGCTCAGGAATGGCAGCAGGCTGGTGTGAGTGCTTCTGCACGCACTGTGAGGCGGAGACTCTTTGAGCAAGGGCTGGATTCAAGGAGGGCAGCAAAGAAGCCACTTCTCTCCAGAAAAAAACATCAGGGACCGACTGATATTCTGCAAAAGGTACAGGGAGTGGACTGCTGAGGACTGGGGCAAAGTCATTTTCTCTGATGAATCCCCTTTTCGATTGTTTGGGACATCTGGAAAACAGCTTATTCGGAGAAGAAGAGGTGAGCGCTACCACCAGTCTTGTCTCATGCCAACTGTAAAGCATCCTGAAACCATTCATGTGTGGGGTTGCTTCTCAGCCAAGGGAATCGGCTCACTCACAGTCTTGCCTAAAAACACAGCCATGAATAAACAATGGTACCAGAATGTCCTCCAAGAGCAACTTCTCCCAACCGTCCAAGAGCAGTTTGGCGCCCAACAATGCCTTTTCCAGCATGATGGAGCACCTTGCCATAAAGCAAAAGTGATAACTAAATGGCTCATGGAACAAAACATAGAGATTTTGGGTCCATGGCCTGGAAACTCCCCAGATCTTAATCCCATTGAGAACTTGTGGTCAATCATCAAGAGATGGGTGGACAAACAAAATCCAACAAATTCTGGCAAAATGCATTGCATTGATTATGCAAGAATGGACTGCTATCAGTCAGAATTTGGTCCAAAAGTTGATTGAGAGCATGCCAGGGAGAATTACAGAGGTCTTGAAGAAGAAGGGGCAACACTGCAAATATTGACTTGCTGCATTAACTCATTCTAACTGTCAATATAACCTATTGGTACTCATAATATGATTGCAATTATATTTCTGTATGTGATATAAACATCAGACAAACACTAATAAAAATCAGAGGCCAGCAGATCATGTGAAAATATAATTTTGGTGTCATTCTCAATACTTTTGGCCACGACTGTATATATATATATATATATATATATATATATATATATATATATTCTCTATCTCAAGTCTTGGAGCAGAAATACTTCACATACAGAATCTGTTGTTATAGTGAGCTTATTGTTCTGTTCATGATTGCAGTTTGTGAGCTCCGATCTCCTTCTATGGGTGAATTTCTTTGGGGTCTTGAATCCTCTGGCTGGTTAAAACACGTGAAAACAATCCTAGATGCTGGTATCTTCATTGCAAAGGTAAGATGTGTTGTATCTGTTCATATTCTACTGCTGCTTGTCTGATTTGTACTATTCTAGGCACGGACTGTACAAAAATGATCCTTTTAGTGCTGAGATAAAACGAGATTTGTAATTATATAAATGTGTAATATTTTACATTTAATTTGCACATTTAGGCCGTGTCAGAAGAGGGCGCCAGCGTGCTCGTTCATTGTTCTGATGGATGGGACCGCACCGCTCAGGTCTGCTCTGTATCCAGTCTGTTACTTGACCCCTATTACCGAACCATCTGAGGATTTATGGTAAGAGGTTTTATTTCATATACTCTATGTACTGGTGGAGATTTACGGAGTTGATATTTTTTGCATAGTGTAACTTTTATTTTTCCCAATTACTATTAGGTGTTAATTGAAAAAGACTGGATTTCATTTGGACACAAATTTAATCACAGGTAACCCTGGTCACTGCACATATGTTGGAAAAGTCAAACAGAGTCACTTATTTACAGAGGGCCTTTCACCAAATTTTTCATGTTGAACTGAAAACACATTGTAGCTTCAGAGCAGAAAAAAATAAATTGTTAGTTCTTTTTTTATTTTGCATCTCTGTTGCAGGGATATTAACAATCAAAGTATTTGTCACCTAATGAGTTAATTTTCGTTACATCCAAGTGGGTGTTATCAGAGAGCTTTCACTGTGGGGCATGTACTTCTCCTTGTACGATGCTGTCCAATTATAAACAGGCAGCAAGATGCTAGAAAAAGAACACGTCCACACCATATCTTACAGCAGGTTTCTCAGTGTGTGGGTTATAATGAAAGCCCGGATCTCCTGGTCTAACCTCCTGCATGATTAGAATATCAACTGTATTCAAATCCCATCAATCAACACATTTCAGATATGGGCCCAGCAGTCAGTGTGGGGCTAGGGTCAGCACAGCTGAGTTTAGCTGTGTCACTTTCCAAATCTTCCATCAGCTCTCCTCCTCTCAGCAAAAGAGACAAAAAAAACACCATACATTCTAATATAATATACTTACTGTAGTTTTTCTGTGCCATTCCCAGTCTCAGGCGGTTTTGGGAGCGCAGTCCACCTGAAAAAGATGTTGCATGCATACACCCCAATTGCATTGCTTCAGCATATTTTTTTTTTTTTTTTAAGGTATGGAAATTTAGATGGGGATCCCAAGGAGGTGTCCCCAGTGATAGACCAGTTCCTGGAATGTGTCTGGCAGCTCATGGAGCAGTTTCCCTGTGCGTTTGAATTTAATGAGAGATTCTTGGTCCACATACAACACCATATATACTCCTGTCAGTATGGAAACTTTCTGTGCAACTGCGAGAAGGAGAGGAAGGAACTGATGTGAGAGAATATGTGCTCTGTGTATGGTCACTATAGGCTTGTAACAGAAATAGAATATGGATGGTTGACGTGTCCCTGATGCTGATCTGATCACACGGTGCCCCACAGTCTGGATAACAGCAATCACTTATAAACTGTGAAGGTTGAACCTTGGCAAAAAATTTTCAATAACTGTGCAGGAGAAAAATGTATAAAGTGATGGCATATTGGTAAGATATGCCATCACTTCAGGATTGGTGGGGGTGTCAGACCTTAGGGACTCCCACATATCCGGAGACTGAATGGGTATGTGAACCTAAACCATTTCAGTTTTTTCCTGCCCATCTGGGTCGCTGGCATCGCTGGCAGTGCCACTGTACAGAGAAACATAAGAATGGTGAAATCAAAATGCCAATAATAAAATAAGATGGGTACATGGATTTAAGAATTGCACAGTTCCTGATGTAACCAATGGTCCACTAGAAGATACTTCTTGAAGATATTCTCTGTCCTGAGTAATGTTGAAATCTTGTAGATCTTCTTTCCCAGTCACAAAATTTCCTAACCTGCAGGTCAGTAGCCAAGGACATGAGATACATCCTTGTAACTAGAGGATCATGGCTTTAAAGAGATATTCTTAAAATATCAAGCTCTCATTGAGGCCTCATTCAGACATCCGTATCCACATGTACGTGTTAATGCTAATGCTATTCACATGCCTGTGTATTTTCATGGACTATGTGTCTGTGCAAAACTCACGGAGACATGTCTGTTTTTTCTTCCAATATCACAGATGAAAAAGACCTATACAAGTCTATGGGTCCATGAAAAACATAGACAGCCCACGGATGGCATCATGGTGCTGTCCGAGATTAAAGGGGTTGTCCAGTACTTTATTTTACCCCCCCCACCCAATGTGTCTCCCCGGGGCCCCTAAGGATTTTTGTAATTACCTTCCGTTGCAGATAATGCCTGTGAGTGGCGCTATCACTGGCCGCTCACAGGCATCACGTGACCCCCGGCTGCAGCCAGCTTTGACATCCACCGATGTCGCTGGCAGCAGCCGGGGGTCTCTGTCTTCCGTGTTCCAGGTGGATGCCAGACTGTGGGCGGGGTTACCCCCCCCCCCACATCGCACCCGGCATCCACCGCACGCTCTGCCTCTCCCCATTCATTGGGAAAGTGCGGTGGATGCTGGGTGTGACGCGTGGGGAGGAGGTGTAACCCTGCCCACAACCCAGCAGCCACCGTAGGGACCCCAGCGCTGAGTCACGCCTCACTTGTCGTGACATCAGCGTGGGGTCACGTGATGCCTGTGAGCGGCCACCGATAGCGAAGCTCACAGGCATTATCAGCAACGCAAGCTAATTACAAAAAGTCTTAGGGGCCCCGGGGGGATACATTGGGGGGGGGTAATATAAAGTACTGGACAACTTCTTTAACATTACAAAGCATAGGAGAAACTTTATAACATATTTATCCATACGAGAAGAACACTGATAACACAATGATGGTAAAAATGGACACACTGATACCATTTTTTCACATACCTGTTTAAACCTGCACATGTCAATGAGGCCTTCTGCTGATCACTAAAGAGTCCCATTCTCAGCATCGCTAAAAGTCCCATCGGTCGGACCTCCAGCATTCAGAAAGTTATCTCCTAACCCTTTACAGCAGTGGTTCTCAACTCCAGTCCTCAGGACCCACCAACAGGCCATGTTTTCAGGATTTCCTTAGTATTGCACAGCTGATAATTGCATCACCTGCACAGGCAATAATTCCATCACCTGTGCAATACTAAGGAAATCCTGAAAACATGATCTGTTGGTGGGTCCTGAGGACTGGAGTTGGGGAACACTGCTGTAAAGGGACTGTCAGTACAGAAGGACTGTTCAAATCAAGTACAGGCGCTCGGTGCACCGTGGTGGGGCCAAGCAGTTCAGTGCATCTTTCCATCTACTTTCTGGAACTGGATTTTCCAATTTTGACTATGAAGCTACACAGCTACTATGCAAAGAAACACTGAAAGCTATAGAACTTGTGGCTCATTCATATAAGAGAATCAGGCACAGTTTCACCAGTTTGGTCAGTGTCAGTTTTTATCATTAGAGTTTGGCCTGAGCTTCAGTTTCTTCATCTTTTTCCATCAAACAGACCTGGAAAACTGGACAGCGCTCAGATGGCAATTAATTGTTGGCTGATTTTTTTTTTTCACTGACCCATGGATGTGCATTGTTAATTTTGACCTGACACTCAGATAACTATCGTACATTTTGCCACGATTTTCCGTCTCTCAAACAATCACAGATATGTGAATGGCCCCATTCACTCTTCTAGGTACAAGTGCTATCTGGAAATAACACAAATAGGACTCGTACACAAAAAATGTACGTCTGAATGAGCCCTTAGTGTTAGTGCAGGTTGCAGTGGTGACGGGTATACTTGCAGCTCTCATAATCTCAATATATCAGTGATGCAATCATCATCTTCCAGAATTCAGGAGAGGACCTACTCCCTCTGGTCTTACCTGTGGAAGCAGCGGTTGGATTACATGAACCCTCTGTACAGAGCAGATCACAGTCAGACCCAAGGAACTCTGAGACCACACACCACTCCATGCCACTTCAGGTAAGAGGTTATTCTGATTCCTCCTCTGCACTGAATAAAGCAGCAGAACTCTAACACACCATATACTTATCATTCATATATAGAAACATCAACCCTAACTTTACAGGTGAAAGAAGCGGGGTGACGTATCATGAGCCCAATGTGTCCTTCAGTGGTGAAATCCAAGGCCCAACACTCTTCCCACTTGTAACCATGGTCTACATTTAGGGGTTGCGTCAGAGCTCACTCGTCAGTTCTATCTTCTGCCTGGCACAAATCAATTCACTTTAGACAGATTTACTGACATCTATGACAGCTTGTGACACGGTGATTCATTTTGTACATATTTAGACTGCGATAAAGTATTGATCTTTGGGGGTCAGACCGCTGGGACCCCCAACAATCCCCAGGAGGTTCTGTAGAGCAAGCTTTGAACAGAGCAGAGGTGGAGCATGTACATCTCTACTCCATTCATTCTCTGTGGAACTGACCCCTAGCGATCAATTCCTAAATCCTGTTGATAGGGGATTACTTATATACTTGGTACAACCCCTTTAATAGGGCATGCGGATGTCCCTGAACGGGAACTTTCTATATAAACGCATAATATAAAGTCGAGTTTGGGTCAGGAGACCTGAAGCCAGTCTTTGTATTGAAGCATACTCAGACCGCAAAACACACGTGTGAATCCAGGGAAAAGCTGTTTTTTTTTTGTTTGCCGTTACAAAACAGACCAATTTTGCAAGTGTGTTAGATCCAATTTTCGGGTATATTTAGTCCACATGTCCGTTTTTATCAATGGTTTTGCCATATGCAAAAACAACGTGACAGAGGTTTCCCAAGCTTCTTCAAGTACCCAGTCAGTGAAAATGAAGAATAGCAGTAGGATGCAACTTGGATGTCCGCAAATAAGGTCAATGTAGGGGATGTCTCTGTTTATATACAGACCATCAGTCAGCAAAATAACAGAACGGACATGTGAATAGTGTAAGGATAGGATGTGTCAGTGTGCTGTCCGAGTAATGAGGCCCAACTTGCCACCACATATTTTCACTGATCTGAAGTCACCAGCCATAGATCAGCCACTGAGGGACTCATTAGGACTCGCTCACATTGCCACGTAACACGGCCGAGTGCTAGTGCTATGTGATGTTTTATCGGATAGCACTCGGACCAATAATATACTATGTTATCCGAGTGCAGTCTGATGTACGTGCACAGAGACAATGGAGAAGATGGAAAAATTAAGTCCTCCATCTTCTCCACACCTGTGCTGCAATTCTTCCATGCGAGAAAATTGGATCACACTCAGAGTTAAAGCAGAGTGTCATTAGCATAATCGGCCCAATTCTCTGGCATGGGAGAATATACAGCATTGTGAGCTAGCCCTTCATGTGTGTACCATGAGCTAGCACGTCTTAAGAACATATATCATGAGAATTGCTCGATGATAATCTTCTGTACTTGTGCATATACTAACTCTTCAGACTTATTTTTCACCATGGAAGGTTTTGGAGGGGCCTCTATAACCGATTTGAGAAAGGAATGCACCCTCGCCAGTCAGTCACTGATTTTCTTCAGGCAGTAAAAGAAGAGACGCAGCAGCTGGAGGAGGAAATGGAGTTCATGGAGAAGGTGTGGTAGAAATACTGAAAATCCAGCTTCCTGGCCTATATGTTTTTGATGTTTATACCTCCGCTTAGGTTTCAGTGTAAACCAATTCAGCTTTTAATGGTGACTGAGAAACAATTTTAAATGATTATATATAGAAACCCTGCACAAGATAAAAAAGAGGCAATCATTTTTAGCCGATGCCCTACGTCTTTGGTGTTCTCCAACACAATAACTGGAAGAGAGCACCATTAAAGGGAATCTGTTACCAGGTTTTTGCTACCCATCTGAGTGCAGCGCAATATAGGGGCAGAGGCCCTGATTCCAACAATCTGTCACTTACTGGGCTACCTGCTGTCATTTTGATAAAATTACTGTGTTATCTGCAGCAGACCCCACCCACATCACTGATTGGCAGTTCTCTGACTGCTGAGCTCTGTATAACCCCGCCCACACCACTGATTGGCCACTTTGTGTATACTACATTTGCAGAAAGCTGCCAATCAGTGATGGGGGCGGGGTTGTACAGAGCTTATGAATATGTAGGACTACCTGGCAGCAGGTTTACTAGTCCCTAATGATAATCTGCTTGCTGATAAAATAGTGATTTTATAAAAACTACAGCAATCAGACCATTAAGTGACACATCACTGTAACCAGGGTCTCTACCTTGTGTCTTTTCAATGTCAGTAATGCCTGAGCACTGTGGCGTTATGGCTTTCTTATGGCACCAGAGAAGTTTGTTCATTGGTATAAAGTTTTCAAGTAAAGGTTCATTTAGGCAGGCCAATAATTGGGTTAGGGAGCGTTCCCTCATTCCCAACTGTTGGCTGCCTAAACAGGCCATCAAACATCCAATGGAGGGGCAAAACATTCATTGGTGTGATAATGTTTGAGCACGTTTAAAAATTATCATTAGCAGCACATTGTCCTGTGTAAACGAGAAATGTGCTGACGATAACATAAGTGCGGCCGGCCTTACTAAACAGACCATTAAACCACTGCTGATCGACTTGCATGTAGAGGTTACATTAACATGCCCTAACCCAATGTAACTTTTGCTCTTGTCTAACAATTTTTCCTTTAGAGATTAACAAAACTGGAAACTCGAGAGTCAAATGAAACCTACAAGAATCTCAATGACCAGCCAAAAATCCACAACTTCCAGATATGCATCACCAAACACTCTCCGGCTAATACGCCCCAAGATTACAGCACCAACCTGAAGCTGTTTCCCTCTCGTAGTCCATCCCAAGGTGAGGAGGACTCGGCCCTGATCCTAACCCAGGACCATTTGAAGAGCTCGGACCCCGACCTGTCGGCTAACAGTGACCAGGAATCTGGGGTGGAGGACTTGAGCTGCCAGTCTCCGAGTGGTGGAGACTCGTTACCCAGCGAGACAGTGGGAAGGATCCCGATTCAGATGAACAGTGTTCCTGACTGCTTAGAGGTCTTATTAACCACTTGCTATTATATTAGTGCTTCTATTTATTTGTAGGGAGTGATGTAAGCTGGGAGGGATATACTGGGGGAAAAAAAAACATATCGGCTTTGTTCACATGTATCAGTGGTAGTTTGTGCAGCGGAGACCAGATACTAATGTCCTATATAGTCGGTCTGATCCAGGCAATTGAACGACTGACAATTGGAAAAGTGCATACACAGGTTGACGAAACAATGACGGGGACACAATGATCGCTAATAATCTGGTATCATGTTATCAGCAGCACGTCTCCTGTTTACACTGAGCAATGTGCTGCCGTTAAGAATTTTAATGAATGCATAAAATGTATCGCACCCAATGAAACGGTGCTTTCCTAGTTTGTCTGCCGATTGTGGTCCTGGTTAGATGGGCCAATAATCGTATGGTGAAATGATTCCTATGAGCGCTCGTTCATCGTTTATTGGCTCTACGCCTTAAGTGCGTGTCTGCAGCCTCCGGGAATATTCATGAACAGTTATCTTTTTTTAAGAGCCAACCTTATAATGCATTTTGTTTCCTTTCATGATTTCAAACCACATGTCCGTGGAGCATGAATCCTGTCCCAATATATTTGTATATTTAAGGTTTGTCATTGACAAAGGTGCCCTGTACTGGAAATATGGACACTTACATGGTTTTCGGGTTTAGGTCCACTGTGTGAAAGATCTGAATGTGCTTTGCTTCTGTGTAAGTTGCTGGTAGACTAATGGTGGTCATGCATCTGACATTGGGTATTAATTCCCTACCTCCTAGTTATGTTAGGCATGACTATCACATGTAAGGTTCTTGCCACCTGGCCGAGAAAAGTTCGAAAAAAAGGACGCAAGCATAAACTGTTTGGCCTGTGACCACAGCAATTTACAGTAAAACAATGTGATTTTCGTCACATGATTAAAACCATGACCCAATGTCTATGGCTGAATAATCCCTTAAAGACTAATGTTTTGTGCTATGGTATACCATCGGTCCGATCTTCTGTAACTTTATACTGTTTCCACATAGACTGCCAATGAAACAAAACTTCAGAATCTCATTTGGAGACTTTAAAGGGGCTGTCCAAGACTTTATTGAAGGCCTATACTTGATCATCAATGTCTGATTGATAGTGCGTGCTGTAGCTGTTCCTGTGTCAACGGTGGCCAGAAATGCTCAGGTGCCGAGCTCTGTTGACGGAGTACTACATATCGGCCACCCATTCAAATCATTAGGGGGCAGATGAGTAGTACGCAGCCGCAGCCACTATTCCCTCCACAGAGCTCTGCAGTGCAGCTCCGCCAATGAGCACCCCAATTGATCAAACATTGATGACTTATCTTAAAGAGGTGGTCACTACATTGTATAATGCCCCCATCAAATTACACCTTTTAAATACCTGCAGCCGGGGTCACGTGATGCAGACTGAGCAGTCAGCAATAGCGCCACCCACAGGTACATATGGAAGCAGGAGGTATTTACAAAAACATTTATTTAGTTAACATGTGTAAATCGATGGGGTCATTATACAATGTAGTGGACCACCTCTTTAAAGAAAGGCCATCAATGTTAAAGTCCGGGACAACCCCTTTAATTATTAATCGGTATCGGTACAGATCTATTAGACTTTTCAGAACTTCAAAATAGGTCCATCCTTCAAACAGATGCCAAAAAGTACAGTATGTTGCAAACTTTAATGGAAGCATTCCTGTATGAATACAATATTGGAGGAAATAAAGAAAAAAAAACAAAAAGCTTTGGCACTTTTATGTAGGTCTCCATAATATAGTGGGGAGAGACTTTCTTATTGACTTATATAAGTGAGGTAGAGCAGTAACCCCAAAGAAATTGAAAAATCAGCTGTGGTCCCTATAGGATGGCCCTACACATTGCATTTCCCATCACTTTTTTGAGAATACATTGGGGTGGAAAAATAAGATACCACTTTTGAAAAGCGAAAATAAAAGCAGATAATAAGAATTTATAGTCCAGAATTTACTGGTCCCTTTTGTATTTCTGTAGGAATTCCAGCTCTGTACGTTGCAGATATCCTGCCCATCAGCGGATTAGCGGGGTCCCGCGTACTTGAATCCTTGCATCTTATCTGGGGGCTAAGAGCCATAGGGGTCTCTCTAAGTGCTTCCGACACTGGTTTTCAGGAAACGTACTGATCCTTTTATATTCGTGCTGCACGGTAGTTACATGTGGGGTCTCAGCGTCACATTACTGGGCTAGTACTAATATGGTAAGAGTCAATGTTGTGTAGTATCCCCCCG
Source organism: Phyllobates terribilis (assembly GCF_046119375.1). Classification (NCBI taxonomy): domain Eukaryota; kingdom Metazoa; phylum Chordata; class Amphibia; order Anura; family Dendrobatidae; genus Phyllobates; species Phyllobates terribilis. The sequence continues at coordinate 2,167,839 of NW_027362809.1, read as the reverse complement.
CCATCCTTTACGTGTCGCCTGCTGCATAGTGAACGGCTGCCATCTTGAATGCTCATTGAAGCTGCTATTAGGTTTTTTTTGTAAATTGCATGGATAATCTTACCAGAATAATCGTTCTCACTTCTTGACTTGTCTGCTCATTGTGACCAATATCATATTGGTTTTCTAGACGAGTTTACAAGCGCTTGTAGTGCTACAATACAAGAACAAAGCTACTAGATGTAATAGGAAGATCATCATAAAATGACCGTCCCTCCAACTGCAGATTCCAAAATCTTCTGAAGATGCAGCTTATAAGTGAGGTCCGTGATAGTCAGAAGCAGCGTCTTCTTCCCATGATCTGTGCCTGGGGTGGGAGCCCAGCGATGTAGGGGCTGAGCCGCAGTAACAGACATGGGGCCGTGTCTGCGGGGGAAGGTGGGGAATAGAGTTTTCATTTTCTAATCCAGGACAACCCTTTTAAAAGTAGAACTCCCAAAAACAATGAAAGGGAAAGCCTCTTAAAGGGACACTAATCCTCGAAATGAATGAGGGCAAAAAATATAGCAGCTCTTACTTTTGTCCAGTCTCAACATGATCCTAAAAGAGATGGGGCCAGAGTCATCAAGAGCGGCGCTGTTCACATTGGTCTTGATGAGGAGGTGTGCTGGAGTCAGACAGACGCTCACGGTTCATGAAAAGGTGCATGCTTCTTCCTGAATTGAGAACGCACCGTGGGGCAATAAACAAATCTGCAACATGTGAATGAGATTTTGTGGCTATTTATGGTACAAAGATTTAAAAAAAAAAATTCCGCACAAGCGCTGTGTGTGAGCAAACCCCAACGGTGGTGCCGCAGGTCTTTTGGGAGTTCTCCTTGATTGCAAAGGGTTTTGTGTGTTTTTTTTTTATATATATTATTTATGGTTTATTTATTGATGCCATCATTGCTTATTTTTGTGACGAGTATAATAAAATCATGATCTATTTTTTGATTTTGTGTTGCATATTTTGGCTGTAATTTATATGCAGAAATTGATTTTTGTTTTAAGATATTTTAAAATATGTTGTCAAGCAATATTACCCTAATTGTGACTATATCAATACAAAGTACGTATGTAAAGTAGTTTATTCCGTAATGTGCAATTAAAATATTTTTTTAAACTCACTTGTATTGTGTGTGTGTGTTAGAACTCTCCTGTTAGGTTTTTTTTAGTTTGCTGGTCACATGACCATTTTTGCCTATTTAATCCGGCTCCGCCCTCCTGGCCTTGCTGGACTTCATTGTATTTACTACTCTTGAGCTAGCTTGGTGCTCTGTTGCCGTTCTCTGTTAGTTTTGCTAGGTCTTCTGACCTCTATGCTTTTTGTTGTGTGTTTGTCTTTGACTGCTACTATTTCTGCTAGGAGGTGTCCAACTTATCCCAGTCCCTAGTTCTTGTAGGGATCCCTCCCTCACATCTATAGGTCTTCGTACAGACTAGCCGAGGACTTTAGCGGGTCTGATCGCAGGATCAGGTTCCCCGTTACATCGTAGGGATCTAGTTTAGTTCTATTGTAGGGACAGATCTCCTGTCTTTCCTTAGTCCCTGTAGCAGATCATAACAGTAAGTCCAGCCCTAAAAAAAAAAAATTTTCTCTAAGGAAAGACCTCCAGTTGTCCATCATGGTCTCGGTTCAAGATTTGGCTCAACGCTTGCAGGGACTCTCTCTGGAGGTGGCCAAGCTCCAACAACACGTGAGTAGCTGTTCTGGAGCACATTTTGTGGAACCAAAGGTACGTCTGCCTGATTTATTTTTTGGCGAACAACAAGATTTTTTTTTCTTTTAAAAATGCTTGTTTATTGTATTTTCATTTGAGACCCGGATCCTCTGGTGATGAATCACAGCACATAGGGTTCATAATGTCACTTTTGCGCAAAGATCCTCAGGGATGGGCCTTCTCTCTCCAACCTAGTGATCCGTGCTTTAGATCAGTGGATAGTTTTTTTCTGCTTTGGGTTTGTTGTACGATGATCCTGATCGTGTCTCATCTGCTGAGTCTGAATTGAGACGTTTGAGGCAGGGATCAGGTAATGTGGAAAAATATTGTTCTCACTTCCGTCGGTGGTCTGCCCAGGTGGGGTGGAACGATTCAGCTTAGAAAAGCTTGTTTCTTGCAGGGCTAGGTGAAAGGGTTAAGGATTTACTGATTGCTTATCCCACACCTGGAAACTTGCAGGAGGCAATGCAATTAGCTATACGGGTGGACAGGAGACTGCGTGCTAGGGTTAATGAGAGCAAATCCTCTGCTATGTCAGCTCCGAGTCCTGAGAGGGTCTGTGCTGACAATGGAGAGCCGATGGAGATTGGGGCGATGGCACCCCGCTCTCAGGAAAAAGACCGCAGGCTTTCTGAAGGCTTGTGCTTCTATTGCGGAAATTCTGGTCATTTTATTAAGAACTGTGTGCTTCGTATGAAGAAAGAAAAAAAAATGGTCAGTCATGCACGTATTGCCTGTTTAAATTCTAAGGGAGTATTCCTATCTGCTACTACCGCTGCTCAGGATGAATTAATTGAATTTCGGGTATTTGTGGATTGTGGTTCTACTCTGAATGTGATTGATGGGGGATTCTTGGAAAAACTTAGATTAGAACCTAAAACTTTGTCATCCCTTATTGCTGTGGTTTCTGTTGATGGCTCTCCCTTGAAGAGTGTTACTCATAAAGTCTGTGAATTTCCCCTCACTATTAATGGTATTCATCAAGAGAATTTGGATTTGGTGGTATTGGATAATTTGCCTTCTCCAGTAATATTGGGGTTACCCTGGTTAAAATTGCATAATCCTGTACTGGATTGGTCTACCAATGAAATTAAGTCCTGGAGCCCTAAGTGTTATGACAAGTGTTGTAACGGACGTATTGCTGCGGTGGAAAAAGGGGAATTACCTGTACCTATTCAGGATTTTTGGAGAGTTTTTTCTGAGGAGGAGTCACAAATTTTGCCTCCCCATAGAGACTATGATTGTACCATTGAATTTGTCCCTGGAGCGACTCTTCCTAAAAGTCGTTTATTTAATCTTACTATTCCTGAGAGAAAGGCTTTGGAGGAATACATACAGACAAGCTTGGCCGCCGGTCACATTAGGCCTTCCAAGTCTCCTGTGGCTGTTGGATTTTTTTTTGTAAAAAAAAAAGATGGCGGTTTACGTCCTTGTCTGGACTTTCGTGAGATTAATAAAATTACTGTACGCAATCCTTACCCACTGCCATTGATTCCTGATTTGTTTAACCAGTTAGTGGGGGCCAAGTGGTTCTCTAAAATTGATCTCCGGGGGGCATACAATTTGTTGCGCATGAAGGAGGGTGATGAATGGAAGACTGCTTTTAACACTCCTGTGGGTCATTTTGAGAATCTGGTGATGCCTTTTGGTCTTACCAATGCTCCAGCATTTTTTCAGAATCTTATTAATGACATCCTTAGACCTTTAATCGGCAAAAATGTGGTTGTGTATTTGGATGACATTCTGATTTATTCGCCTGATCTGGAGTCTCATTGGCGGAGCGTACGTGAGGTATTACAGTTATTAATGGACAATTCGCTTTTTGCTAAGCTGGAGAAATGTGAGTTCGCTGTACAGAGAATTAGTTTTTTGGGCTACATTATCTCCAGTGAAGGTTTTGAGATGGACCCGGTTAAAGTTCAAGCTGTGCAGGAATGGCCTAGGCCTACTGGTTTGAAATCGATACAGAGGTTTTTGGGTTTCGCCAATTATTACAGAAAATTCATAAAAAAAAATTCTATTATTGTCAAACCGCTGACCGATCTCACCAGGAAAGGTGCTAATGCGGTTCAGTGGACTTCTGAGGCCATTGAAGCGTTTGTGTTTCTAAAGGAGAGGTTCAGCTCTGCCCCCATCCTTATGCAGCCTGATGTGACTAAGCCGTTTTTGGTTGAGGTTGATGCTTCTTCGGTGGGGGTCGGTGCGGTGTTGTCTCAGGAAAACAAGGATGGAGTACATCCCTGTGCCTTTTTTTCAAAAAAATTTTCTGAAACTGAACTTAATTACGATATTGGTAATCGGGAATTGCTGGCGATTAAACTCGCATTTGAACACTGGCGTCATCTCTTGGAAGGTGCTGAATTTCCCATTCAGGTTTTCATTGATCATAAAAATCTGATCTATCTTGATGCTGCCAAGCGCTTGAATGCCCGTCAGGCTAGGTGGGCACTTTTTTTCTCGCGGTTTAATTTTTCCGTTACTTACATCCCGGGTACCAAGAATGTTAAAGCGGATGCTTTGTCTCGCAGCTTTTCTCCCATGGTCGGTGTTGAGGAGGAAGAGGAGAGCATTTTACAAGAAGGTGTTGTGATTGCTGCTTTGGACTCCGTTTTGGAGGATGAGATTCTTAAAGCTCAGGAGAATGCCCCATCTAACACTCCCCATGGGAGGTTGCTTGTGCCTAGGACCTTTAGGAGAGATTTGTTTGTTGAGTGTCATGAGTCTCGGTTGGCAGGTCATCCAGGAATTTCTGAGACCAAGAGACTTGTGGGTCGCAGTTTTTGGTGGCCTGGATGGCAGAAGGAAGTCATTAAGTGGGTGCGCCAATGTACTGTGTGTGCTAGATCCAAGTCTTCGCATGCTCCTGCTGCGGGGTTGCTTTGCCCTCTGGAGGTTCCTAGTGCACCTTGGACACATCTGGCTATGGACTTTATTACTGACCTTCCCCCCTCTGAAGGTTTCACGGTCATCTGGGTGGTCGTGGACCGTTTTAGCAAGATGTGTCACTTGGTTCCCTTCATCAAACTGCCTTGCGCTAAGACACTCGCTAAGGCCTTTGTCAAGGAAATTGTCAGACTACATGGTGTTCCTACTGACATTGTTTCTGATAGGGGACCTCAGTTCGTGGCTCGTTTTTGGCGTGCCTTTTGTGACAGGTTGGGAGTTCATTTGTCGTTTTCATCCGGATATCATCCTGAGTCTAATGGCCAGACAGAAAGGAAGAACCAGGATGTTGAGCAGTTCTTGCGTTGTTTTGTGGCAGACAATCAAGAGGGGTGGTCTGAGTTTCTGCCACTTGCTGAATTTGCTCGTAACAACCATACATCCTCTTCTGCTGGGTGTTCGCCTTTTTTTTGTTGTTCTGGGAGACATCCGTCTTTTGGGTCATTCTCCAAATTGGTTTCGGCTGTGCCTGAGGAGGAGAGTTTTTCCGGTGATTTGGAGAGAGTTTGGACGGATGTGCGTGGTAATCTTCAGGAGGCTAACAAAAAATCTAAGAGGTACTTTGATAGGAAACGGCAAGAGGTTTTGTTTGCTGTTGGTGACATGGTTTGGTTGTCCTCTAAGAATCTGCGATTGAGGATTCCTTCTAAAAAATTGGGTCCCAAGTTAGTAGGGCCCTTTAAGGTGCTTCAGATAGTTAACCAATCTGCTGTTAGGTTGGAGGTTCCTACGTCCTGGAAGATTAACCCGGTGCTTCATGTTTCTCTGTTGAAAAAAGCTGATGTGTCGGATGGTGACGCCTCTGCCACTGTTCCTCAGGTGGTGGAGGACGGGGAATATGAAATTTCCCGCATCCTAAATTCTAGACGGTATAGAGGGAGTTTGCAGTATCTCGTCGCTTGGAAGGGTTTCGGACCTGAGGATAACTCATGGGTGAGGGCGGATGATGTTTCTGCTTCCAGACTTGTCAGAGCTTTTCACAGGAGGTTTCCTGGTAAGCCTGGGCCTAGGGGATCCGGAGGATCCTCTTAGAAGAGGGGGTACTGTTAGAACTCTCCTGTTTTTTTTAGTTTGCTGGTCACATGACCATTTTTGCCTATTTAATCCGGCTCCGCCCTCCTGGCCTTGCTGGACTTCATTGTATTTACTACTCTTGAGCTAGCTTGGTGCTCTGTTGCCGTTCTCTGTTAGTTTTGCTAGGTCTTCTGACCTCTATGCTTTTTGTTGTGTGTTTGTCTTTGACTGCTACTATTTCTGCTAGGAGGTGTCCAACTTATCCCAGTCCCTAGTTCTTGTAGGGATCCCTCCCTCACATCTATAGGTCTTCGTACAGACTAGCCGAGGACTTTAGCGGGTCTGATCGCAGGATCAGGTTCCCCGTTACATCGTAGGGATCTAGTTTAGTTCTATTGTAGGGACAGATCTCCTGTCTTTCCTTAGTCCCTGTAGCAGATCATAACAGTGTGCTGGTGTGTATAGATTAGATTGGGCCTCTGTCCTTTACGGACATAGCATTAGAGTCATTTATGGTGCACTTATAGAAGATGCTAAAGAATTACACTACAGTTTTTTTAATACAATTTTCTTTTCTTTTTTAAAGCAATACTTTAGTCACCCTCTCTGGGTCTAATGCAGAGTGTCAGCTATTTGTCACATTGACAGCGCTGCAGCCAGTCAGTGAGTTCAGTGACTCTGAGCAAGTAGTGCTGTTAACTCGGGCAAAGCTGCTGATCTCAGTTATTGGTTGCAGCGCTGTCGACGTGAGGCCAAAGGACAGTAACAGACACTGGGAGCAGTGGCAGAGACCCTGTGCTGGACCCAAGGAAGGTGACTAGTGCACAGTTAAAAAAAAAAACACAAAAAAAAAAACAGCTGCACCAACGGGTTAAAGGAAAATCCCTTTAACCCTCAACTGGTGAGGTGGGGGTTGCCACACCCCAGGGAATTTTTGTTCGGCTGCCATTCATTGAAAAATGCTGGTATGAGGATACGTGTCTCACTAGCTTCCATCCATTTGTGGGTGTCAAAAATTTGTTACACTCATATGCAATCAATCGCCAATAAGAAAACGATTAAAACAAACGTGATCTTCGCATTTTCTGTAAAAATAAGAGATTTCTAAACACTGGGGTATAGGAAACCCCACCTCACCAGTTGCGTGACAAAAACCCCACCTCACCAGTTGAGGGTTAATGAACCAGATAATCTGGCACAGATCAGCAATGGAATGGGGAATTTTACAAGATCAGAAGCAAGAAACTGAGCAGAAAATTAGGAAATTACCCTGATAACATTTTGAATTAGCAGCTTGTTTTTGGGCTCTCTATACCAATCCAAGGGAGGTTTGTATACTTTATGACGGACATGTAATAATTCAGAATATTTGATGATTTGGAATTTATTAGATCCCCCAGGTGAATTACCCCAATACTATAAAATGGACATAAATGACACATAAATCTGTGCGGTTACAAAGTAACATTGACGTTCCTCCCCAACTCCCCGTACAGAATGACATGCCCTCGGGTCAGGAGTGTCTACAGCTTCATAGAAATATATAAAGCAGTCACGTTAGGGTCGGGAAAGTCCGTACATGGACTGATTACCACGGACGTCTGAATGAGTCTTTATTGACTAATAAAGTCACTATTGATCACAGGGGTTAAAACAGTCAAGATTGGAGTTCATCTCCAATGTTGGCCTTTGTGTAATATATACAACTCACACCTCCTGCACATGGAACAGGCATAGATTCTGGGTATGAACAATGGGCGCCCTACACTATCCACCCTAAATATGGGGAAGATGGCAGTAAAGAGTAAAAGACGGTTGTCTGGGACTTGACTCTTTTCATAAGATAGGCCATCAGCGTGTGATTAAAACAGAAATGTAGAAATTTTTGCAAATTAAAAAAACAAAAACTGAAATATCACATGGTCATAAGTATTCAGACCCTTTGCTCAGACACTCATATTTAAGTCATATGCTGTTCATTTCCTTGTGATCCTCCTTGAGATGGTTCTACTCCTTCATTGGAGTCCAGCTGTGTTTAATTAAACTGATAGGACTTGATTTGGAAAGGCACACACCTGTCTATATAAGACCTCAAAGCTCACAGTGCATGTCAGACCAAATGAGAATCATGAGCTCAAAGG